>NW_015506927.1:68606-76830 GCF_001515645.1 Sinocyclocheilus grahami
AGCGTCAATACAGACTGTCGACCACAGTGTGCTGGCCAATATCACCAGGACAACTAGCATCAAATCCGGTACGACTGATCTTATTTTTGGTTTATTTAATATTCGCTTGTTAACAAACAGAGGACCTCTTATTTATGATCTCCTGAATGACAGTAAGTTTGACTTCCTTTGTCTCACTGAAACATGGCAACAATCCCATGATTTTTCCCAGCTTAATCAATCTGTCCCTCCTGGCTTTGTTTACACATGTCAACCTCGCGCGTCTGGCCGAGGTGGAGGGCTTGTGATACTTTATAATGAGAAGTGGAAAGTTTCTCTCATGAACGTGCCTCTGTATGAGTCCACTGTTTTACAAATTAATGGGCCTGTTTCTACTGCTGTAGTCACTGTTTATCGTCCACCCAGGAGCAATACTAGTTTTTTAAATGATTTTTCTGTATTCTTAACTTTACTGAGTTCTAAATCTCAAAATGTTATTACATTGGGTGATTTTAATATACATGTGGACAATGTCAACAATACTCTCACTAGAGATTTTATATCATGCCTTGATAGTTTTGGAATACAGCAATTTGTCAATTTTCCAACTCATTTTAAAGGCCATATTCTTGACCTTATTTGTTGTTCTGGTGTAACACCTTCCAACTGTCATGCTTTAGACTTGCCCATATCAGATCATAAGTTAATATCATTCAGTGTTAACTTAATGGTTGAAAAAAACAATATGGGTCGTTCCATTTCATTTCGCAATATCAAGAACATCGATCTATCTGCTCTTTCTGATGGACTGGACAGTTTCTTCAGGAGCAATGCTTTCGCTACTCCTGATGACTTGGTTTCTTATTATAACGAGGGACTGCACAGTGTGCTTGATACACTTGCACCTTTAAAAACTCGAACTGTTTATTTTACTCATTCTGCACCTTGGTTTACACCAGAACTAAGACAGCTTAAAACTAAGGGGCGTCGCTTGGAACGTTTATACATTAAAACTGGACTCAATGTTCATAAAGATATGTACACAGATCATATGCTCTTTTACAAGAATGCTCTTCTAACCGCTAAATCTGATTACTACTCTAATATAATTGGGTTAGATGAAGGGAATACAAGGTCATTGTTTAATACAGTAAATAATATCCTACGTATTTATTTTCTCTCTCTGGTATACTAACCGATATTACACACTCGTCTCTCAACTCTAGTGTGGTTCCTTCATCTTTTAAGGTTGCTGTAATCACTCCAAGACTTAAGAAACCGGGAGCTGACCCTAATAATTTTGCCAACTTTTGCCCAATTTCCAATTTGCCCTTTCTCTCAAAAATTTTGGAAAAAGTTGTTGCATCTCAGGTTCATTCCCATCTTTTAAAAAATAGCCTGTTTGAAAAATTCCAATCCGGTGTCCGGCCTTTGCATAGTACAGAGACTGCCATGGTAAAAGTTGTTAATGATCTGCTGATGTCAGCCGATTCTGGACTATTACTATACTTATTCTACTCGATTTAACTGCGGTCTTTGATACAATTTATCATCAAGTTCTCTTAGATAGACTACTCTCTATAGGTATTACTGGTGTCCCTCTTAGTTGGTTCAGATCTTATCTCTCTGGGCGCACACAATTTGTTCAACTTAAAACTTTCAGATCATACGTTTCACCTGTTACAGCTGGTGTTCCTCAAGGCTCTGCTCTGGGCCCTCTTTTATTTATTATTTGTATACTACCCCTTGGTAACATTTTTAGGAAATATGGCATCAGTTTTCATTGCTATGCCGACGACACCCAGCTTTATTTATCTTCTATGCCAAATTCTACCCTTCTTTCTTCCTCTCTTTTGGGTTGCTTAGAAGAGATTAAATCCTGGTTTTCGCGTAACTTTCTCAAGCCGAATATTGACAAAACAGAAGTTCTCCTTCTTGGTACCAAATCTAATTTGTCAAAATCCAATAGTTTTTCACTTTCTGTTGATAACTCTATAATCTCCCCATCTGCTCAGGTTAAAAGTCTAGATTCTACTTCTCACTTTTAAAACTCTTCATAATTTTGCACCACCATATCTCTCTGATTTGCTTCATATTTACATCCCGAAGCGTACTCCCAGATCTTCTTCATCTGTTTCCCTTGTTGCACCTTCTGCTCGTTTAGCTACTATGGGGTCTAGAGCATTTAGTTGTGCTGCTCCTAATCTCTGGTATTCTCTTCCACAATCTATACAAGAAAGTGACGGTATGACTACTTTTAAATCATGTCTTAAAACTTGTTTAAATTAGCTTTCTCTGATTAATTTTAAATTATTTAATGTCAATAGTTGTATTGATGTTTTGATTTTATGATTATCACTCCACTGTACGGTGTCCTTGAGTGCTTTGAAAGGCGCCTTTAAATAAAATTTATTATTATTATTATTATTATTATTATTAATTATTATATAAGCAGACTACTTTTGGATTACTTTTGACCTAACTCATTTATCACATTGATTTAAATAGGATAATCTTATACAGGGTATATACAGGAATTGTGGAGTTAAATTTAATACCTTTGAAGACCTTTTTTAAGACTCTTTCCTTACATTTTAAGACTTCATCGCCACTCCAAGTTTTAACCGGTTACATTGGCGAAACTTTAACTTACATTTACTATATATTGATTATAAGATAGCACAACTAAACAGACTTACTTTGTGATAACTCCTTATCAATACAACATAATTCAGGAGGGGGGAACGAAGCACAAAATATAAATAAAGCTCTCCGAGCTAACGGGACAATGAGTTCACACGATATATTAAAAATATGTATTTGTCACATTAACTCTTATAACTGTCTGCAAACCATAGCTGTTTTGTGGAGCACTTCTCATGACAAACACCTGACTGATCAGACAGTTTACCTGTGATTACGGAGCGCTTGATTTGATGCACACTTGACAGAGTGTCAGTGGTCACAAATCAGGCCTCTGTGGCTCTCTCCGACCGCCTCTGGAGGGCACCCTCTCCCGAGTACTATCGTTCTTGGACTCCAATTTATGCAATATTTCAAACATTTAACCCACAGGGGAAAATCAACCCATGGCAACAGTTTAAAAGCAGCCCAATTTCATCGGGGGGAAAAAATGTGGACTTGACAAGCCTACTTAGTTTTCGCGAAGTCTTGTTTTGCCCCGGCTACATTTCTGAGCATTTATCCCCTGTCTTTTGATCTCTTGTGTATTACCTTGGACCGTTCTTACTAGTGTGATTCTCTGCCGCCTGCCCCGACCCTCGCTCTGTTACTGTTTACTCTCCTGGATTGTCCCTGTTGTTCTTGACGCTGATGATTGATTACTGCCTGTTTGACTCTGCCATTGATTCTAATAAAAGCTGCAAATGGATCCGCACGCCTCTGACCCCTCGTTACATCAGTACTGTACCTGATCAGGTCTGAATGATCATGGAAGGTCAAATAATGATCACAACTATTACATCATTTTAATTAAGCATCCCAAGCCCATGCAGGTAAAAAAAAACAGCCCAAAGTAGCGCAATTACCTTGTTCCAAATATAAAGATGTCATTTCCATCCCTAAAATACATATTTTACAGTCACTGATATGCACATTTATCATAAACACAGCTCAAATGCTTCCTACTAGTATGGCCCAAAACATTTAGCACAGTTTTATTACAGGTAGAATGCAAAATGTTTCAGTACAAGCATTCTAAATACTTTTTTTCCCCACTGTATTGATAGCCGGCGCCCTGATAAATTATATACAATATTAGAATGTTTGCAGAAGCGGACACAAAAATGGTGGGAGCGGATGGGAGCGTCCTGTAATGGTGAGCAGTTCAGCGAGAGCAGGATCAACAAGCCCCGGCTATCACGCAGCGGCGCTGTCAGTCAGTGAGCGCCGTGACACATGACCTCAAATAAACTACACAGAACCCCACTATTCGACAAATATACATCATGAAAAGATGATACAAAATGTAATACCTTGGAAAATGGCATTTAAGACTTTTTAATACTTTTTAAGGGCCTTAATTTTCTCTAAATTGATTGATCAACTTTTAATACTTTTTAAGACCCCGCGGACACCCTGTTATACCATATTGATATAAAAATACAAAATGAAAGAAAATATATTCCATTCGTTATTAACAACATGAAGTGCATTAAACATTACATCAAGATTTACCAAACTGCAGGGGGTTCGTACGTAACAAAAGTAATATAGTCTGATTACGAGTATTTAAATTGACATTTATATGTAATCAGTCACTACCCAGCACTGTCCATCAGTCACTGCATCACTGGCTGCAGGAGCTCACGCTGAGAGAAAACTAGCAGCCTCTAGCACATAAATCTACATCAGCATCAGTGCTGGAAAGAGCTGCCCGGCTTTATAGGACAACTACAACTCTGCCAACTAGGGCTGTGCAAAAAATCAAATGCGCATCTCGTCAGTAAAGCCGCTCCTGTGATTAGTAGTAAATCTCCAGCACGTGCTTTCAGATGGAGTGGCATTTACTACACAGAGCTGTAACATTCGATTTTTTGCACAGCCCTACTGCCAACACTACTAGTATCAGCATATAATTACTCAACTAAATCTAGTCACTGAATAATCCATTAAAGGGACTGTTCACCTAAACATGCTCATTCTGTCACCTTTGACCCCTCACATGTGTGTGTGTGTGTGTGTGTGTGTGCTCCACTCACTTCTGTTCCCCATGTGTCCCCAGCCCGTGATGTGGCAGTACTGGTCAGCTTTGGGCAGCTGTCCGCGGCCGGGCAGACAGACGGGACGCACGTAACTGGTCACTTCTACCTCGGTCTCCAGCTCCAGCACGCTGATGTCATAGTCCACCACGGCCCGGTTGTAGCGCGAGTGGACGATGATGCTTTTGACATGCCGCGATTGCATGTATGGAGATGGATGATCCAGATTATTGATGCCAAGAACCACTTTCCACACGTCTGCGCTCTCACGCCTGCACACGCATAAAACACATCAATCTGACATGACTTACACTGACTAGTCAAGACAAATTTATCTCTATAGCACTTTATACAATACAGACTGATTCAAAGCAGCTCCACAGTGATAAACAGGAAATAACAGTGTTAATACTGCACAGCTTTCAGCTGTAAAGCAGTTCTCATTATTCAGATCAATTTAGTTCAGTGTTGAATCAATTAAACTGAATGTTGGGTAGAAAACCATGCAAGTGTGAGTGTGTGTGAGTGTGTGTGTGTGTGTGTGTGTGTGTGTGCGTGCGAGTCTGTGTGTATGTGTGTGTGTGTGTGTGAGCCTGTGCGTGTGTGTGAGTGAGTGAGTGAGTGAGTGAGAGTCTGTGTGTGTGTATGTGTGTCTGTGTGTGTGTGTGTGTGTGTCAGTGGCGAGCGGTGACATTTTTAACCAGGTATGCTGAGTGATAAGACTCATATAACAAACAGTTCCGCATAACTCAAGCATAAACACCTCGATTTCATGACTAATTCTCTCTCAATAGTAGGACATTGATCATGCAATTAATATGATAAAATCACGGGTCTTAGCACTTGGCTGGCAAAAGTCGAAATCAACACAGCTTTCAAAGCTATGCCTATCCATCCAGATTCATGGACTTATTTGGGGTACGCTGGCACAGGAAATTCTATTTTGTCGTGCACTTAACTTTCGGATGCAATGCAGCACGAAGATTTTCTGACGTGTTATCAGAAGCAGCTTATTGAATTTGTCAAACAGTTACGCAAAGTAATCCTCATAGCATCTACCCTTTTAGACAACTCAAATTGTTCTGAGCATTGAACTCCCTGTCAGATGCTGCAAGAGCGCTCCCGGTGGAGCAAATATGTTTCTCTGTCGACTACAGGCGAGGCTCACCCATCTGATGCCGTGAGTATTGAACTCCCGTCGGATGTCGTGAGAGTCCTCCTTGCCAAACCGAGAGGACCCACTCGTCCGTCGTCCTGAGTCTTGATCTCCAGTCGGAGGCTTCATGGGTCAGCTACTTGCCCTCTGCCCACTGATCAGCAGGGGCTTGTCAGCCAGTAGGGACCGTACGCAACACCGTGAGCTATTCCAGTTGAGGCAACTCGGGTCCTCCTGGTCAGGCTTTACAATCACGCTGCTCCTCCCCATCGGCCAGAAGGGCTCACCCTTCCAATGCATAAGTCGCTCCCACTGGAGTACGTAGACTCTTCCGGCATCTCAAACACCAGCCCCCACCAGATCTCAGTGTTTATTTTTTTTTGGGGGGGGGGGGGGGGTCAAAATGGCAATTTTCATCTGAGATTCAGAGCCAAATACACTCTTAAAAATAAAGGTGCTTCATGATGCCATTGAAGAACCTTTTTGTCTAAATGGTTCCATAAAGAACCTTTAACATCCTAAGATGTTCTTCAGATTATAAAAAGGTAAGAAAGAGATGGTTCTTTATAAACATATGACTAAATGGTTCTTTGTGGAACCAAAAATGGTTATTCTATGGCATCGCTTGAAGAACCTTTTGAAGCACCTTTATTTTTAAGAGTGTAACAGGGGTGTAAAAATTACTTCAGGAAGATGGCAGCATCATAATGTTATTATTACACAGAGATTGGTTGGTCTATTAGTAGAATCTGTTGACTTTAGCAATCTTTGTTACATTATGTGCCAACAGTGACCATTCAAAAATGTGGAAAGAGCACTTTTCAAATTTTGTTTCTCCAAAGTTTGCATGCCTGTAACTCAAGAAGTATTAAAGATATCTTAATGCCTTTTAGATATTGCGTCTTAACAAACTTTCCTTTTGGCATCTTAATTTTTAAGTCCCTATATGGTTCAGTTCCAGAGATATTGGAATTTCAATATGGCTCCAGGAGTAAATCGTTAAATCGTGCACTTTTTTTTTTTAAAGAGGAACTTCTGAAGAATAAATAATGTTGAAACTAGAAATGTATCTCGTTTCCTTCTGTCAAAACAACTGCATTGAACATGTCTGTCTAAGAGCCATAAATATTCATTTTTCAAAGTTGCATGCCTATTCAAGAAGCATTAAAGATATCGCAATAGGAATTTTCATTTTCAAGGCCTCACATCATTCACTCCCAGAGTAATGGGGAACTCAATGAGGCTCCAAGTCCAGATTGTTGAATATTACCCATTTTCAGTGGTCAAAAACCAAATGTTGGTCACTTTGTATACAGCCGATACTTATTTTATATAAAGAACAATGTCTGAAGAATAAATAATGTTGAAATTAGAGTTGTATCATGTTTTCTTCTATCAAAACAATATGCATAGAACATATCTGTCTGAGTGCTAAAATGTACTGAAATGGTCAAGTTGAGGCACATTACCTTGCTCTCTGTAGTCTATTCATAATATTCTATATTTGAATCATTTTCTGGGATATATGGAAGAAAGGATTTTGTTCATTTTAACTTTCATGACTAATTCTCTCTCAATAGTAGGACATTGATCATGCAATTAATATGATAAAATCACGGGTCTTAGCACTTGGCTGGCAAAAGTCGAAATCAACACAGCTTTCAAAGCTATGCCTATCCATCCAGATTCATGGACTTATTTGGGGTACGCTGGCACAGGAAATTCTATTTTGTCGTGCACTTAACTTTCGGATGCAATGCAGCACGAAGATTTTCTGACGTGTTATCAGAAGCAGCTTATTGAATTTGTCAAACAGTTACGCAAAGTAATCCTCATAGCATCTACCCTTTTAGACAACTCAAATTGTTCTGAGCATTGAACTCCCTGTCAGATGCTGCAAGAGCGCTCCCGGTGGAGCAAATATGTTTCTCTGTCGACTACAGGCGAGGCTCACCCATCTGATGCCGTGAGTATTGAACTCCCGTCGGATGTCGTGAGAGTTCTCCTTGCCAAACCGAGAGGACCCACTCGTCCGTCGTCCTGAGTCTTGATCTCCAGTCGGAGGCTTCATGGGCCCTCTCGGTCAGCTACTTGCCCTCTGCCCACTGATCAGCAGGGGCTTGTCAGCCAGTAGGGACCGTACGCAACACCGTGAGCTATTCCAGTTGAGGCAACTCAGGTCCTCCTGGTCAGGCTTTACAATCACGCTGCTCCTCCCCATTGGCCAGAAGGGCTCACCCTTCCAATGCATAAGTCGCTCCCACTGGAGTACGTAGACTCTTCCGGCATCTCAAACACCAGCCCCCACCAGATCTCAGTGTTTATTTTTTTTTGGGGGGGGGGGGACCGGTGGCTGGCCTTCGCTCAA
>NW_015506927.1:77045-78432 GCF_001515645.1 Sinocyclocheilus grahami
CCCAGATCTCAGTGTTTTTTTTTTTTTGGGGGGGGGGGGTCTGGTGGCTGTCCTTCGCTCAATTGCTTTTTGGGGGGATACTCTGGGTTCGGGCCATTCCCGAGCTCAGAGCCCTTCCCTGGACAGCACGCCAACTACGCATTACTATACTTCAAGTAATTATATGTAAGTGTGAACTCGTGAAGTTATGTTATGATACGTAATCAGAGAGTGGGGAGATGGGGGGTGATTCCCCCGGTCTATATGTCTCTCTGCATCAGCTAAATTATTTTTTTATTCCCAGTGAATAGGAGTTAAAACTCCCACCCGGGTGACACTACTCCAATAACAGACCATGCACAATAAACACAAATATTTAAAATATTGCAAAGTAATGTTGCAACCTTGCAAACAATAATAAAATCAGAGAAGGACTTTAACTGTAAGCGACACGAGTATACGCAAAACAAAGGGAACAATATGATGTTTGTTATTATTAAAATTTTATATAGCCCACGTTTTTATAAACATATATTTTTTAATTTACTGCTTAGGCAATAACATTGACAATAACGTATATCTTCAACATACGTTGTCTGTGACCAAAAATGTAAGAAGATATGTTTTCAGTGGACTTTTAAAATGTGCTTTGCTTGAGAAAACAAAAATATACAGTTACAATGTTTTTTTCTTTTGATTTAGTCGAGTTGGTTTTGCATCAAACACAATGTGATTGTCGACAATCGAGATCTGCTTGGGCGAGCGCATCGCTGACAGCTTACCTCGCGCATTAAATCAGCCGCAGACCAGCAAATCACTGAGAACGCGCTACAATCCTGACGAGTCAGAACAACAGAGCTGAGACGAGAAAGAAACAACACACAGAACTACCACATTCTGCTATAAGTTTGATTGCATCATATAATAATTGCTGTTAATAGTGTTCATCGTCTGTTTGATTACGTCTTTAATTGATTTTTCCGTACATTTCTGCCATATGTACATTAACTGACAGTCACCCCTGATTAGGGGTTGAACGACTTCTGATTTTTTGAAGTCGACTTTTATGTGATGAAAGTCGAGTCGAAGTCGACTAGTCGCTGATGACGTCATTAATGAACACATAACTCTGGAGCTGTGATAAACAGCTTGTGCACAGCTATGGCAGATCACACAGCGCTGCCCACACGGCTGTTGCTCCTATAACAGCTTATAACAGTTCTTTTGTCTTTGGGTCGTTATATTTCTCACAGATTTCTCCTGTGTGTGTGTGTGCCTGTGTGTGTGTGTGTGTGTGTGAGAGTGTTTGTGTGTGTGTGCCTGTGTGTGTGTGTGAGTGTTTGTGTTTGTGTGTGTGAGTGCCTGTGTTTGTGTGTGTGTGTGTGCGTGTGTGTGTGTGTGTGTGTGT
>NW_015506927.1:78686-81173 GCF_001515645.1 Sinocyclocheilus grahami
TGTGTGTGTGTGTGTCTGTGTGTGTGTGTGTGTGTGTGTGTGTGTTCTCACCCCTCAAAGCAGTGCGCTACAGTTAGTGCCCACTTGTTCCCGATGAGCACACAGCCACAGATGTGTCCGCTGGGTTCACTCTGTAGAGAGCACTGCCACGGCCACCGGCCCAGACGACTAGTGCGGCCTCCCAGAATCCTCTTCACCATCCGGGCAGCAGGCCGACGGCCACATTCTGAAACACAGAGGACAAACAGAGATAGTGGACCCTTTTCACAAGACTGTGATGACACGTGTAACCGTCATCAGCATCATAAAACTCAAAGGTTTTTCATATTTGTATTTTTTTTTAAATGTATGTACATTTATAGCACTATTCTTTGTATTGAATCACCTTTGCATCAAATTACAAAAAAAACAGTAAACGCTAATGCGAGGATGTTTCTAATGCAGCGTCTATGTGAGGGACGGTACATTTGACATCGTTCTCTCTTCTGACTGCCGTTATCAGTCTCTCTCAGTTTTTTCCCTTTTATTGAAAGTCATGAAGACACTATCGTGGAGTTTTTCTTTTGCTATCTGAGCAAATGGGAATGCATAAAATATATGTGTGGTACTCTCCCATTCACTGCTCTTCAAATTAACCCAACTATGACGACTTCCGCTGCTGAGAATCACGCAAATGTGCAAAGGTGTGTGTGTGAGTGTGTGTGTGCCGCTCATACATACTGTCTCTTGTGCACTTCAGTGTGATCTTCTTGGATGATGTGCAGCTCTGCCTGCAGACAGGAAATTATGTTGATCAGTGTCATCTGATGGATTGAGTTTCCAAACATATTTAACATGGATTATGTTGCATTTTTGCTGCTGTCGTGTGTGTGCAGTAAAACACACACACACACTCATGTATTAATGTTGAGAGGAATCAGGAGTGAGTGCAGAGGCGTTGTGAGTGCTGTGTGAGCATAATCTTTCTGTAGTTTCAGACTAATGTCAACATGTATTTACTCATCTCACTCGCACAGAAACAGATTCAGTATTCCTCAAAATTAATAAAAACAGCGAAATGCAAACTCAGAATATGACACAAACCTGCAATAATTGAGTATGATAAATAACACAAATATCCTTTATGTATTTAATCCCATTTTATTAACCAATAACTTTGCTGCTGACCTTCAATGATCCAATTTAACAATACTAATAAGCAAAAATGACTTCAGACAAACATTTGTGTTTGTAGTGTTGAACTTTCTTCTCCTGCGTCCTATTCGGTTAAGGCTAGATGGGATACAGCTAGAGGGGTAGGTTTAGGGTTGGGTTGGTGTAGACATTAAAACAATTTTATAGGTAGCAAATTTAATTTATTGTTACTTATCGGCTGTAGCTGTATCCCCTCTAGCCATAACCGTCCTATTCTTCATGCAATCCAGAACAACAGCACAGCTCAAATGCACCCTCTACTGTACAGAAAAAGTGAATTTACACTTCCTTCAGCCTGAGGCTTATTCATTTTACTTTTGATGTGAAAGGGATTTAACATTTGCCAAAAATAGAACTTTTTAATATATTAATTAGTATGTAACCCCTCTCTCCCGGGTCCTCACTGCCACACCACGTTCCGAGTGGCTCTCGAACTCGAGTCTCCGGTATGGGAGGCAGGCGCACTAACAAGGAGGCTAAAGACTGCAGCCTCTAGCATCAGTCGCTAGTGCGTCTCTTGAGATCAGGGGAGTGAGGTTTACCTGCACAGCACCTACTCGCTGGCCTCCGTTATATATATATATGTGTATGTATATATATATATAAAAGCAAGCCCAGCCCAGATGAAAAAAAGTAAAGCAAAAGTAACACAAAAGTAATGCAATTAGATACTTTTTTAGGGAGTAATGCAATATTATAATGCATTACTTTTAAAAGTAACTTTCGCCAACACTGATAATTATTACAAGCAAGCATCTATAATATAACCCCAATTCCAGAAAAGTTGAGTCATTTTGTAAAATGCAATAAAATCAAGAATCTGTGATTTGTTAATGCTCTTTAGCTTTTATTTAACAAAGTACAAAGAAAAGATTTCCGAAGATTTCACTGACTAACTTAAATGTATTTTGTAAATATAAACAAATTGTTATTTTGATGGCTGCAACACACTCCAAAAACGTTGGGACAAAATAAAAGTGAAAAGGTTGCATTACTCTCCTAAAGAGAGCAGCCCGGAAAATGGAGCGCAGCTGGAGGGAAACAAAACTAGAGGTATTTCGTATTGCTTGGCGGGAAAGTACCCTATCCTACAGAAAAACATTAAACACGGCTAGATCAGTATCAGTAGACGTATAGACGTATCAGTAGATGCATGCCAGGGGTGGAACAGGCATGCAAGAGGATTTTACCCTCGCTGCCTGGCTAGGGCCAATATAGCCTGTGATGTGGACGAGATTCTCTGACCTGACCCAGAACAAAGATAGGATGCTGAGGCGGAATGATTTTATTATA
>NW_015506927.1:82426-84027 GCF_001515645.1 Sinocyclocheilus grahami
GATGATGACATCACTGAATTCAATGAAGAACTGCCTTTAACTGAACATTTAGTGTTTACTATTATCATTTCGCATTTTTTAAAACACAATTTCCCTAATGAATGCTGTACAGTTGCTTTGACACAATCTGTATTGTTAAAAGCGCTATATAAATAAAGGTGACTTGACTTGACTTGCTCAGATGAGTCCACAATGGACGTCGAGTTCTCAGAGCCAAAGATCAAAGGGAGCATCCAGACTTTCACCAGCGACAGACGCAGAAGCAAACATCTGTCATGGCATATGGGTTTATCAGAGCAAACGGCATGAGTGACTGGCATATGTGTGAAGGTACCATTGACATGGAGGCATATACTGAAATTGTCCAGAGACATATACTGCCATCAAGATGACGTCTTTCATGGGAAGTCCATGGTTATTAGATCAAGACAATGTCAGGTCTCGTTCTACATGTGCTACAACAGCGTGGTTTCATAGACACAGATTGAATGTGCTAGATCAGTCCAGATCCGTCTCTTATTGAACATGTGTCAGTCATGAAAAGGAGAATCAGACAACAACAATCACAAACTGCTGAGCAGCTGAAGTCTTCTATCAAGTGAGATTGGACAAAAAATTTTGCATGCAAAACTTTAACAATTACTATCCTCAATTCCCAAACAATTAAACATTGTAATTAAAAGGAAAGTTGATGTGACAGTATTAAACACGCCTCTGTCCCAACTGTTTTGATGTGTGTTGCAGCCATCAAAATCAAAATGTGTTTATATTTACAAAATAAAATTGTTGGCCAGTGATAACAAAGGAATTTTTCTCTTTGTACTTTAGTCAATTATATAAAGGTTAAAGAGAATGAAAAAAATCACAGGTTCTTGATTTTATAGCATTTCACAAAACGTTGGGGTTGTACAACCCTCAGATGTAGCTAATGGGATGTGAACATTTGATTTAGTCATATTGTTTCCAAATGCACAGCTAGGTCACACACACACACACACACACACACTCACTCTCACACTCTCACACTCTCACACTCTCACACTCTCACACTCTCACACTCACCCTCGCTTTTCCAGCAGGCCCTGTAGAGGAAACATGTTCTGTGGATTCCAGTCTGGGTCGACATGCAGCCAGCGCCTCCGTCCCGCAGCAGATGACACGTCCAGCACCGCGTGTGCAGAGAGAGGAGAACTACACATACACACACACACACACACACACACACACACACACACACACACACACACAGGACTCGCCGTCATTTGAACGAATGACTGTTAAATATTGTTTGTACAGGAGAGACTGGCAGGCAGAATTTCCCTCATAACTCACTGCAAATCACAGCATCATTAATATATTTAGACGGAGAAAGATCTTTAAGACTTGTAATACATTAGATCAGGGTTCTGCAGTGTTTTTCTGGAGAGTGCAAAAAACTCATGAAAACTAAAGTAACAGATAGCCACTTACTGATGTACTGCATGTTAAGAATACAGTGCAAATGTGGCACATGTGAGCGGTGCTTTAGCATCTGATCTCCGGCATTGAGTGTTTTTGGTGTGTGTGTGTGTGTGTGTGTGTGTGAGTGAGTGAGTGAGTGA
>NW_015506927.1:85195-85900 GCF_001515645.1 Sinocyclocheilus grahami
GTGCGTGTGTTGGTCACTCACAGCAGTTCTTCTCGTCCTCCTGCTGGCTGCAGTCAGGAAAGCCGTCACAGATCATGTTGTGATGGATGCAGGTTTTGTCTCTGGGACATTCCCACAAGCCCCGCTCCACACACCCTAGTGACAGACACACACAGGAAACACTTTGTATATTTGTGAGCGGGATAATAATGCTGTCTATCATGTCATGTGCGTGTGTATTTTTACTCACCGCATGTTTCCTCGTCACTGTCGTCGTCACAGTCTGTGTGTCCATCACAGCGTTTGGATGAGAGGACACATCTTCCCGAACGACACTTAAAGTGACTGGGTGAGCACTCTGAAACACACACACACACACACACGATCATCTAACCCTCATGGGAAACTGTACAGGTAACTGAATTATCTTAAATTCATTGATCTGAATTGATCTGAATATTGACTCTATGGTCTTCTGTAGAGCTGCATTACAGCTGAAATTGAATTAGTCTCATAATTGATGCATTTTGCAACAATTTTTTCTGTTTATTACTGTGAAGTTGTTTTGGAATAATCTGTATTGTAAAAAGCGCAATAGAAACAAATGTGACTTGATGGCATGTGCATTTGTTGTACTGTATCTGTTGAACTTTTGTCATTTCTAGATGGGAGTCAAGGGCAGCCAATAGAAGTGTAAGGTTAAAAACAAGTGACGTTTAGTGCATT
>NW_015506927.1:87921-89024 GCF_001515645.1 Sinocyclocheilus grahami
TGTCAGAGACAAGATTGTAGATCTGCACAAGGCTTGAATGCTTGGGATACAAGACCATCAGCAAGAAGCTTGGTAGCACATTAAGGTCATGGAGAGGCCTAGCCCGTCTCCAGACCTCAATCCTATAGAAAATCTGTGGAGGGAGCTGAAACTTCCAGTTGCCAAACGACAACCAAGAAACCTTTTAGAGAGGATATGTAAAGAGGAGTGGATCAAAATCCCTCCTGAGATGTGTGCAAACCTGGTGACCAACTACAAGAAACGTCTGACCTCTGTGCTTGCCAACAAGGGTTTCTGCACCAAGTACTAAGTCAAGATTTACTTGGGGATCAAATACTTATTTCACTCACTGAAATGCAAATCAACTAATAACCTTTATATAATATGTTTTTTCTGGATTTTGTGGTTGGCATTCTGTCTCTATACGTTAAAATAAACCTACCATAAAAATTACAGACCCTTCGTTTCTTTGTAAGTGGGCAAACTTACAAAATCAGCAGGGGATCAAATAAATATTTTCCCCACTGTATATAAAATTATAAAGGTGCATATACACACACATACACAAGCTGACCTGCAGGGCGGCACTCTCTGCTGCGTTACAGGGTCACACATGGGCACAAGCACCGTACACGCAAAGAACATGAGATATTTGTAGCAGTTTGTCTGAACGAGTGCAGGAAAGAGCGAGGACTCCCAGCTCACAGACGTCTCCTTCTGAGAGTGATGACCCAGATAGTTGGGAAAGTGGGTGGAGTTATAGGGCAGATTCATGCAGATCTCCAGAGAGATGGGCTCACAGTCACCTGACACACACACACACACACACACAATCGTGCAATGGTGTCAAAGTACCATTGTGACACACAAACATTAACACTAAATCTAAAGCAATCATGGGAAACTCTGCAGCGCTCTGTTTGGCTAGAGGTCAGAGGTCAGTTGTCTCACTCACTGCAGTTGTTGCCAGTGTTGCGCAGGTCACATGACGTGTTTCCATGACAGCCAGAGGAGCAGGAGCTTGAAGTACAACTGGACTGACCAGGAGGACACAAACCCTGAGCTGAGAGACAGAAAGAAAGTCGTGAACAATAACTTGGAAG
>NW_015506927.1:92129-105574 GCF_001515645.1 Sinocyclocheilus grahami
AATATTGTAGAAACGTAATTTGCTGTAAAGTTGCTTTGCAACGATCGTGAAAAGTGCTATATAAATAAACTTGAATTGAAAAATAAACTTGAACAACAACTGACCGATCAGAGAAGTGTTTGTTGACAGTGTTGCGCAGGTCACATGACGTGTTTCCATGACAGCCAGAGGAGCAGGAGGTTGAAGTACAACTGGACTGACCAGGAGGACACAAACCCAGAGCTGAGAGACAGAGAGAGAGCCATAAACAACAACTGACCGATCAGAGGAGTGTGTGTGAGGGTGTGTGTTTGTACTCACTCTGTTGTTGTGTGCAGTTCTCTTCATCACTGCCATCTTTACAGTCATCTTCACCATCACAGCGGAAGGCGCTGGGAATACACTGCTTGTTCCTGCACTCCACTAAACCCTGGGACTTACACGCTACACACACACACACACACACACATTAATGTCCTGCAGAGTGAATAACCAGTGTTCTCTTCCACCCTCAATACCACGACTGAGGTGAGACTCTTGAGCAAAGCACCGAACCCCCAGCTGCTCCCCACTGCTCTGGGTATGTGTTCACTACTGTGTGTGTGCACTTGGATGGGCTAAATGCATGAGTGTGATGTGCAGCGGCTCACAGCAGTTCAGCTCGTCACTTTTGTCAAGGCAGTCGTGATCTCCATCACAGAGCCAGTCTCGAGGAATACAGCGTCCTTCTCCACAGCGATGCTCTTTAGTCGGGTCACACACTACAGCACAGTACAGAGGGCACATTATTTCTGAATTATGTCTCAAATTAAATGAAACACAAGCAGAAAGTCTTTATAGGTAAGCAGCAACTTTAGAGTTCAGAGTCAACTCTTCATCAGACCCAGTTGATCAGAGCAGCACAAAGCCCTCTTTACACACTCCAACAAGCCAACACGCGTGTTAACATGTTAACTCTGACAGCTCTAGAACTCACCACAGTTTTGCTCATCGCTCAGATCACCACAGTCATCGTAGCCATCGCACAGAAGATCAGAACTGATACAGCGACCGGTGGTACACAAATACTGACCATCCGCACAAGCTGGACAAACGACAGAGCGAGAGGATCACAGTGAATGAAAGAGAACGTGTGATTCTTCAATGTGTGAATGCAAATCACATACTGCACTCCCAGGAATCAGCAACTGCTTTACTGTGTGTGAGCACAGGTGCTTCTCAATACTCAAGCTTATGCTCCCTCATTTCCTCGCTCCTCGTCCTCCAGCCGTGACCCGGATATCGATCAAACTCAGCCATCATGAAGGACGTCTTGATTCTCTAATTGCATCGTGAGGAGGCGAGGATCGAGGAAGCTTTCAGAGGAGCTATGAGCGAGGAGGCAGTTTTTCTTGTTGAAAAACTGATAATGTACATATTCTTCTCCTTCATCTGTCACAGTCATTTTAATTTGTGATTGCAGTTTAAATAAATCATATTTTGAACAGGGCATCTTGTTTTATTAATATTTATTATGAATAACCAGTCCTCAGCAGCATAAGGGCAGATCCCTTGAGCGCAGCTGATGATGCTCTGAAGTGACGCTCGAGAAATCAAGAAATTTATTAAACAGAGTGGAAGTAAAAATGCCATTAATTTTTTCCCATAGGAAAATTGATTTTTAACAACTTACAACTTCTGTTAAAGGCATCTGTTCACATTATCTCAATATATGTTTTAAATAATAATTTTTAACAGCAGAATCCCTGGAGAAAAACTACCTTACTCATGATGCTGTAAAGAAAATTCCACCAATCAGGGAGTTGCAGTGAGCAAATCCTGCCAAAAAGCTCTCTTTAGCTCCCACACTCTCATGAAGCACCGCTAATGACATAATCAAGTCAGTCTCCCCATGCTCTCAAAATACTATGCATATTTTGCAATAAATGTGGCACGTTTTTCCTTCAAATCAAAGTTTGTAATGTTGTGATTCTCTTCACTGCTGGCTGATTTGGTCCATGGATTATAATACTTAAATGAAGACTTTTAAAATCCCTATGGGAAAAAATTAATGGAAAAATACTTCTGGAACCAGTGGTACTGAAAAAGTGGGCAGCACTGATGCACTCTACAGGTTTTCCATCAATTTCTCCATCCTCATTTTCTTTCCTTGCTTTCTTATCTCATATTTTATGGGGCTGGATCTGATGCACAACTAAGAAAATGAGAAGCACACACTTACTGCAGTCGGCCTCGTCGCTCCAGTCGTCGCAGTCGTTGTATCCATTGCACACTAGTTTCAGGGGGATGCATATTCCGGTCGCACACAGGAAGTGATCGCTTCTTCCACACGCAGCTTAAGACAAAATCACAAAAAGACAAGCGATCAGAGCATCACCATTCCAGACGTGATTCCAGTACTGGACGAGCACTCACAGAGCTTTCCTCTGGCGTGTCGCGGCGTGTAGCAGAGCGGCGTGTTTTCAGCATTCGTTCCCGTGTTGTTGGTGAACTGAGAGCAGCGCAGGAACTCCGGCCAGGACGCGTTAAACATCTGCAGCACAGGCTCACAGCCCTCACGAGCCGCTTCACAGAACGACTGACAGGGCAGAACCAGAGTCCTGCGACAGAACAAGACAGAACAAACTATAGAAACACTCCTACACTACTAGTGGTTAATGTTAACCCTCATGTTGTTCGGGTCATTTTGACCTGGAGAGGATTTTCTTTTCATATAGGCAAGGCAAGTTTATTTGTATAGCACATTTCATACACAATGGTAATTCAAAGTGCTTTACATAAAATAAAATAAAAACAATAATCACAAAAATAAAACAAGGAATTTAAAAACTTTGAAAAAATTGATTTAAGAGGTTTAAAATGAATTTAAGAAAACGATTATACATAAAATATGCACAGTGCTCATTCAACAAATGCACAGCTAAACAGATGAGTTTTGAGTCTGCATTTAAATGTGACTAATGTTTTAGCACATCTGATCTCTTCTGGAAGCTGGTTCCAGCTGCGGGCAGCATAATAACTAAAAGCGGATTCCACTTGTTTTGTGTGAACCCTTGGTATTTCTAACTGACTCGATCCTAATGATCTGAGTGGTCTGTTAGGTTTATATTCAGTGAGCATATCTGCTATATATTTAGGTCCTAGGCCATTGAGTGATTTATAAACGAGTAAAAGTACTTTAAAATCAATCCTAAATATAACTGGAAGCCAGTGTAAGGACCTGAGGACTGGTGTAATATGCTCAGATTTTCTGGTTCTAGTCAGAATTCTGGCAGCAGCGTTCTGGATGAGCTGCAGCTGTCTAATGGTCTTCTTGGGAAGGCCGGTGAGGAGACCATTACAATAGTCCACCCTGCTGGTGATAAAGGCATGAACAAGTTTCTCCAAGTCTTGACTGGAAACAAAACCTCTAATTCTTGCAATGTTTTTGAGATGATAGTATGCTGATTTAGTTACAGCTTTGACATGACTACTGAAACTAAGGTCTGTCTCCAGAATCACACCAAGATTCCTGACTTGATTTTTAGTTGTTAGACCCCTAGAGTCAAGGTATGCATTCACCTTGAGAACTTCATCTTTGTTTCCAAATGCAATGACTTCGTTTTTTTCTTTGTTTAACTGAAGAAAGTTCTCGCACATCCAACTGTTAATTTCATCAATGCATTGGCAGAGGGAGTCAATGGGGCTGTAGTCATTTGGAGATAAGGCTAGGTAAATCTGGGTATCATCTGCATAGCTGTGATAGGCGATTTGGTTCTTTCTCATTATTTGACTTAGTGGGAGCATATACAGGCTAAACAAGAGCGGTGCAAGAATTGAGCCTTGTGGGACTCCGCATGTCATGGACGTCCACTTAGACTTATGCTCTCCTATACTCACATAATAACCTCTCCCTTCTAAGTATGACCTGAACCATTTAATTACCATGCCAGAAAGCCCGACCAAGTTTTCCAGTCTCTCTAGTAGTATGTTATGATCGACAGTATCAAACGCAGCACTGAGATCTAGTAGTACCAGCACTGATATTTTGCCAGATTCAGAATTTAAGCGAATATCATTTATTATCTTAATGAGTGCTGTCTCTGTGCTGTGATGCGGTCGAAAACCAGATTGAAAATTGTCCAGGTATCCATTTGAGTTTAAGTATTTGTTCAGCTGATTAAAGACTACCTTTTCAATAATCTTTCCTATAAAAGGAAGATTTGATATTGGTCTATAGTTGCTCAATATGGTGTTATCAAGATTTCTCTTTTTCAGAAGGGGTTTAACAACTGCAGTTTTCAGGGAGTTTGGAAAAGTCCCAGAAAGAAGTGAGGCGTTCACCACTTCTAAGAGATCTGCTTCCAAACAGTTAAGCACCCTTTTGAAAAAATATGTGGGAAGTGTGTCAAGATAGCATGTTGACGATTTAAGGTGCTGTACTATTTCTTCCAAAATTTTGCTATCAATTTCTTCAAAAGCAGACATAGTATCTTCTTTTTGATATTGTGGTCGAATATGTCTAACCTCTGCATAACTTGGGGATGTGCTAATCGCCTTCCTGATATTATTGATCTTCTCAGAAAAGAAGGAAGCAAACTCATTGCATTTGCTGTCGGAGAGCATTTCACTGGCAATCTGATTTGGGGGGTTTGTCAGTCTCTCAACAGTAGCAAAAAGAGTGCGAGTGTTGTTTAAGTTACTGTTTATAAGGTTTGAGAAGAATGACTGTCTAGCTTTGCCTAGTTCCACATTGAAAGTACGAAGGCTGTCTTTATATATGCTATAGTGTATTTCAAGTTTCGTCTTCCGCCACATCCGCTCAGCTTTTCTGCATTGTCTTTTCATACTCTGAACTGCTGTTGATTTTCTCCAAGCTGATTTCTGTCTGCCAGTCTTCCTGCTGACTTTCAAAGGAGCAATGTCATCAATAACATTCTTAACTTTTGAGTTAAAGGAATCAAGGAGAAGTTCAACAGAGTCTGCAGAAATGCTTGGTGTTAAAGATATAGCCTCCATAAATAGCACACTAGTGTTTTCGTTAATGCATCTCTTTCTGACTGAGACCGATCTAGATTCAGTGGTAACAGAGATCAATATATCAAAGAAAATACAGAAGTGATCAGATAGTGCTACGTCCTTAATAACAATGGATGAAATGTTTAGACCTCTACTGATGAGTAAATCTAGAGTATGTCCCCGATTGTGTGTGGGTTCATGCACATGCTGAATCAGGTCAAAAGTATTTAAAACAGTTATCATTTCTTTTGTAGTTTTGTTTTCTGCATTATCTATGTGCATATTAAAATCCCCTGCAATAGCAAAACAGTCCAACTCTGAGGAAATCATTGATAGCATTTCTGTGAACTCTTCAACAAAGGCTGGAGATTATTTTGGAGGCCTGTAAATAATGATAAACAGAATGCGTGGAGCACCTTTCAACACAATCCCTAGATATTCAAAAGGCAAGTACTGGCCAAATGACACTTGCTTGCATTGATAGACATCTTTAAATAGAGCAGCTACACCTCCACCTCTCCTAACAGTCCTGCAAACACTCATGAAAGTGAAGTTAGGAGGGGCTGTTTCATTGAGGACCGTTGCACTGCAGCTGTCTTCTAGCCATGTTGCATTTAGAAACATAAAATCCAGGTTGTTTGTGGTTATTAAGTCATTGATTAGAAATTATTTATTTTTTAGTGAGCGAATGTTTAAAAATGCTAACTTGATGGCATTGCATTTTGTCTCAACAGCAATATTAGTTTGATGCATAAAAGGCCGCAGATTAGATAAGTCAGCCGTACGGCTTGAGAAGGCCTTAGACTTTCTATCATGTGATAAAACAGAAATAGAGAAAACTACTTAATCGTATAAAATGCTAGTTAATATTATCACATTGGAATAAAACTTACTGACAGGGTATAGCAACTTCCCCCAAAAAGTGGATAATTTTAGCACTTTTATTTTTGGATTTTTACCATTCAAAAATGAGCAGCCCTTTAAAAAAGTGCTTGCAGATCTCTCATTATGCTATATTATTACAGAGTATTGCATTTAGTCTTTTCATGAACTTGTGTTCTTTCAATCAGCACAGGTTTTGTTTTTCTTTTTGGGACTGATTGAGTGTCGGCTTCACTGATCTGAGGGCATGAATGATGAAGCATTGTTTAATGTGATAATATGTGTAATCCAACAGATTATATTACTAACTACAATTTCCATTATGAAATTTGTGATCACTAATGGACTACAATTTGTAAGTAATCTACCCGGCACTGACTGCTGCTCACTTTCATCATCTGTATTACTGCTCATTTATGCCAAAGCATCTGCTAAATGAGTGTGCATGTGAAGGGACAATGAGGTTGAGAAGTGTCTACATTGAAAACCTGGGATTTCTGTCTTTTAAACCTGTAAATAACATTTTTAAATTCAACTTCCATCAGTTTCAGGCTGAATATTGATGCTATAAATACAGTGAGATTCTAGAGGATTCTGTGCTTCTGACTTTCATGACAATGAGCATGTTTACATGCACATCAGTACGCTGATAACTAACAAAAATCAGTTGACTGAAATAACCTGATTTCACAAATGATGTGTTCTCATCCTTTGATAAAGGCCAAGCCACAGGTGCCATTTTCATCGATCTTTCAAAGGCCTTTGATATGGTCAATCATTACCTTCTTCTTGATAAATTGTCTTATATTGGTTTAACTAGAAATGCTCTTCTTTGGCGTTAGTATGTTGTATTCCAAGGTTTTCAGTCTGATTATTCGATTGTTGAAAAAGGAGTTCCTCAAGGTTCCACTCTGGGTCCGCTACTTTTTTCTATTTTTATTCATTATTCATCTCAAATATGCTTTAATTGTTCAGTACATCTTTATGCTGATGACACTGTTATTTATCCCAGTGATTCTGATTTTCCAGAATTCTTTACAATACAAACTGATTTTAACTCAAAAAGGGTTTCATAACAACATGCTTACACTGAATAAGAAGAAGTCTTGTTGTACGTTGTTTGGCATGTGACGGTGTCGTTCTTTTCCTTTTGATTTGAATATTACTTTTGATGATGGTTTACTTCTTGAGTCTGTTGATTCATTTAAATATCTTGGTCTTTGGATTGACCCTGAACTCTCTTTTAAGCCCCATATTGATTATATTAATAGAATATATGGTTGCTTGTATTTATATTTACTTTACCGTTCAATTAATTGTTTTACATGTCATGTTAGGAAAAGTATTGTTTCTCAGATAATATTACCTCTTATTGATTATGCTGATATTGTACATCAAAATACCTTTGATACTTATCTGAAGCCTCTTAATGTGGTTTATAATTCTTTGTGTAGATTTGTGTGAAGGTGTCCATATCGTACTCATCACTGCCATATGTACAAAATGCTTAATTGGTTACATTCTAAATCTAGAAGACAATTTAATTGGTTCTGTTTATTTTTAAATGTGTTTATTTTGATTGTCCTTGGTATTTGAAACAGTATTTGGTTCCATACAGATATTCTTATTCACTTAGACATGCGCAATTTCCTTTCTTTTTGTTCCCAGAATTTCTAGAGAAGCCGGGCGTAGGTCTTTTCAATATAAAGCTCCTTCTGATTGGAATAATCTTCCTCAGTCTTTGAGATCTGTTACTTCCTTTCATTGTTTTAGGCTATCTCTATTTTCTAATCTAAAAATAGTTTGTGTATGTTTCTAAGTTTTCTTATGTTGATTCTGCTTATGTATGATGTTGAGTATGAGTGGGGGACTGGTTGACTATGTCTTTTGTTTTTGTATATTTGTGTGTGTGCATGTTTTGTTTATGTTGTAATATTTAGTTTTTGTGTTTATAGGACCCCCTTGAAAATGAGATGTTACATCTCAAGGGGCTATCCTTTCAATAAATTCAAATATTGATTATCTGGTTTACATGCAAATCAACAACCTGGCAATGAAGCGCACTGAACACGAGACAGAGCGTGATGGGTGTCACAGACCTGCGGTCTCTGTGGCTGATGCATTGTGGGAGTGCGATGGAGCATCCGAACAGCATGATGTGTCTGTAGCAGGACAGTTGACTCAGGTAGCTGAAGAACTTGAGGAACATCTGCAGCTCGCTGCTCTTGACGACCATCGTCCCCGGCAACACTCCGCTCTGGTTGTACGGCAGCATGCTACACTGAATCTCCATGATGTCAGAGCAGAAACCTGTAAACAAACAAGAGAAATCTGATTAGCTGATGCGTTGAGCAAGAAGTGATTTCACTGGTCAGTTTAGCGGAGATGCGTTTTGAGTGATTTCACAATTCTTAATAAAATCCATGAGATTAAGATTCATGTTCACCACTAATGACATTCATGTAAAACAGTGAAACTGCTGATTATCTCAGTGATACACTCTGTGTGTGTGTGTGTGTGTGCGTCACGAGCGTTTCAGTACGAGTACTACACAAAACCGCGCGTCTGCGCCATTCATTAACACAGAGACACGCAGAGTTCATATTTAAATATGTATCGTTTTGCGGCTTAATATTTACAAATACTAGTGGGAGTGGGTGTGTGTGTGTGTGTGTGTGTGTGTGTGTCTGTGTGTGAGCACGCTCTATGAGACTCTGATTGTAATTGTGATTCTAGTGCTCAAGTCAAAGTCAGAAAGATGAGAGGAACAGCCTTCACACACACACACACACCTCAAGAAAGATGATTAATCATTAGGCTGTTTGGAGGAAACAGAGACAAATAAAAGCTCATGGCGCACCCTCTGTAGAGGGCATCACAAGAGGACACACTCACAGATGACTTTCAGGACAGAACCTTCACTGAGGACACTGAAACACACCGTCTCACACACAAATGGACAGAGAGAGAGAGACAGGAGAAAATCTGTGTCGAAATTAGATTAGCAGAGGACAAAAGCAGCGAGATGTTTGACATAAAAGGGCTAAAGAGAGAGAGAGAGACAGAAGCAAAAGGCAGATGATGAAATATGAAGCAAAGCATGACATTTAAAGGGATCGTTCACTTTCTTTCTTCAGATGAACACTTTTTTTTTTTAATAATCCATCTTTGTGAGTATGTTACACAAAACCCAATGTTGACGCTCCATAAAGCAACCAGCCACATGATGGCAATCCACACTCACTTCATTTGATACATTTCTTAGAAAACAACACTTCATATCTTCATTTTGCAGGTACAGGTAAATGTATCTTGACTTAATGAAGTTTCGATATTTGTTCCGGAAAACAAGACACAAATACTGAGATACATTTATTGACTTTATTAATTTTTAGACTTTCTGCTCTGATTTGACATCTTTTTAAGGCTTTAATCTGTGCAATGGTGAGTTAAGGCCTTTTAAGACCTGCAAAAACCCAGCATTTGAGACTTGCATTAAACAGACTCTCAGAGATGGATTATTTTTCTAAAAAATCATTGTGTTCATCTGAAGAAAGAAAGTCATATACATCTGGGATGATGAGAGAATATTTGGTCATTTTTGGAAGGACTATGGTTTAAAGCCACACATGCATCATCTTCAGGACTGTACCAGCGTCTGCGCTCATGCTCGTCACCGTGGAGACAGAGGTCCACCAGTCCACAGGGGCCGCGGCAGTGGGGCCCGCCGATGAAGACGAGGATGAGGATGAAGAGGTGTCTGAACGAGGCATCCAGTGTGCCGAGTCCCACTGTGGAGGGGTGTTTGTCAGGACGACCCGCGGCGTGCCGGACTGCGGTGACACCGTTCTGTTATCGGCCATCATCGGGCCGGGGTCGGTGCTGTTAAAGGGCCCGTCGGTCACTATGGACACAGAAGATCCAGCATCCAGCAGGCCATTCCCAAATAAACCTGGACAAAGATGGAAAACCAGAGTCGATGAACCAGAGTTCAACAGGAACAGTGAGGATTTTTAAACACACACACACACACGCACACACACACTCTGCTGAAACACACAGTGTGTCTAGTAACGCATCCAGACTCTTCTGTAAGACACGTGTGATCTGAACGGCCCCTGATCAGCATTGATGGCTCGATGAAGAACCTTTAACTTCCATTGTATCTTTCCATTGCACAAAAGGTTATTTTCTTTATAGTGGAAAAAAGGTTTTTCAGATGATTAAATGTTCTTCACACTAAGAAAAAAATGGTTAAGAACCAATTGCTGAAAGGTTCTTTGGTGAACCAAAAACGGTTCTTCTGTGGCATCACTGTGAAAACCCCTTTTTGGAAGCTTTATTTTTAAGAGAGTATTATTTTGCTCTGATCTGACGCAGTGATGTGACCGATTCCTTCACAAAGGAAATTTCAGCCGACACAAATGCACCATAATAAACAAACTATAATCATTTCGACAAATTAGGCCAGATCGTTTCCATGCCAGCAGTGAACTAGACCCTCGTCTGGAAAGATTTCACAGCAAGCAAGCATGAGAATCACCACCACAAACAGACATGTTTGTTTGTAAAAGGGATCTTTAACCCAAAAATTAAATTGTGTCCATTGTGTCCAATTTACTCCATTCATCTTGTTCGAACATGACTTTCTTTCTTCTGTGAAACAAAAAAGGTGTTTTGAAGAACACTGGCAACCAAACAACATTGGACCCCAATATGGACAAAAAAAGAGACATTTAGAGACAGGAGACATTTATCAAAATATCTTCTTTTGTATTCCACGGAATGTAAGTCAGTCACACAGGTTTGAGCAACATGAGGGTGAGTAAAGGATCCTTTTTGGGTGAACGATGCCTTTAATTGTTAATAGGACAGAACACTGGAACGCAGTCAGACGAGAGAGGAACAGAGGACGACCGCCAGAGGGAAATCTGTATAGAATCATAACACGGCAGAGACAGAGCCTCAAGGTCAGATCTCATGAGTCTAGATAGCATCATCACTAACCTCTCAGGGTTCAGTTCTCCTCCATAAAACAGCACCGCTGCTGCGCCGACAACATGCAGCGCTCAGCCCGGATCAGTCCAGAGGAGACCCGAGCTCCCGCTCATCCGCCACTGCTCTAGAACAGACCCTGTTACACCGATCACACCTGCTGTTTTAATCCGTCTCTTCTGTCCACTTTCCTGACTTCTCTGAGGGGAGGGATTATGGGCTTTTTCTGATCTTTCGATCTAATATTGCGAAATAGGCTTGAGCAATTTACATAAGAACGTGAAAAGAGGCAACAGAAAATGATACCGAGAGCAGCAGCTTTCGTTTCTGCTCTGATAGCCACAAAACTAAGCCGAACGCTGTGGATTTGTGTTAGAATCAGGAATGATAATTGTGCTTTTTACATTTTTTTTGCCTTCAGACCAAGCTTACTGTTTCAGCTGGCAAAGTTTAAACTAGGGATGCACGATATATCGGCCACCATATCGGTATCGGCCCATATCGGCTCATTTTTTCTGTTATCGGTATCGGCCTGATAAGAAAATTTGGCCGATATCTTAAAGCCGATAAATAATGCATTATTTCCTTCAGAGACACTTCAGATGCGCGCTGTTCGTTTGCAGCCTTTTGTGCAATTGTACATTGTAATATTGTGTTTATTTGATGTATATCTGATTTATCTCATATAGAATGCGTTTGGTTAAGTTAAAAGAGCACTTCAGTTTACCGGTGATCATCTTTAGCTCAGCACACGCAGCCCAAACAGCAGTGCACAACATTAATAACTATGATTGGGAATGTCATGTATATAACATTCTAATGAGAACATTATTATAATAAAACGTTGTGAATTCTTTGGGTTTAGTTGCCGTGTTTCAGCGCGTTGTTATGGGAAGAGCGCATCCACAACAGGATCACACATTCTGACTATAGCACGCAATAACTGCATCATTTTGTACATATACAAGTTGTAATATTATGTTTATGTTGTATTAATATTAATCTCAGGATGCATTTCCTTGAGTTAAATAAGCTGCCAGCAAAACGCTTCAGTTTACCATGTTCATTCAGCTCTTCAGCTTCAGCACGCGCAGCTCAACGGCTGCTATTTAAAACAGTGGTATTAATTTGTTACTTTTTCAAAATCATTGATATATTATTAATAACAACAACCACTTGTATTGTTCTCTTATTATTTTCATCAACAATATGGTTTAGTAATTAAAATCATTTAATTATTGTCCGTGCAGAGGCTATTCCGTTTTATTGATCTATGGCGCATTCATTTTGATTCTTTACACGTGTAATGATGTCCAGTGACTTGTTTGCATTATTTATGCATAATTTTATTTATTTGTAAGACTTTTTTATGACTAAATTTGGTAATGGGAGAGTAAAAATATTTTTAAAACGTACACCGTTCAAACTAGGCTGCTTATGTTGAAGTGTTTGGGATGTGGCTTTTAATGATGAGACCTTTTTTGTAATCAGGCTCTCAAAAAGTATATAACAATTTGGATATAGATTTATCGGCCAACATATCGGTTATCGGCTTTCAAAAATAAAGAATAATCGGTTATCGGTATCGGCCAAAATTTTCATATCGGTGCATCCCTAGTTTAAACCCATCTGGATAACACGCTCCAACAACACGTCCTGTAATGTTTATATCAGCAGGCAGAGAGGAACCGGTCTTTAAGCAATGCGTTTTCCAAAGTGGACAAGCGTAAACCATTTCAGATCCCATCACCTGTATATAGCGTTGTGATCAGATCGACAAAAATGCATTTTAATACCAGGTTCCTGCAGAGTTCAGCTCAAACACCAAACCAACACACCTGATGCAACTGGTGAGTGAGTTATACATTCACAAACCTCAAGAAGATCAACCCTGACATGAGGCGCCTCACACAAGACCCGTCTAACCCCTGAGTCTGTGGAGCAGACGGAAAGCAGCAGAAGTGAATGACAGCGCTGAAGAAAAGCGCAGGAACTGCTGCAAACATCACCTGCGCTCATCATACGGCCTCGCTGTGAAACACACATCTGCTCTGAGTCTGCATCTCTGAGATGCTGGCCAGTGTTTCTATTGAAACAGCACGTCTCATGTCTCCTTAATATGAATCAGCCGTGCTGTTTTAGAGACAGAGACAGAGACAGAGAGAGAGAGCGAGAGAGAGCCACTGTGACGGTGCAAAAACAGGCTCGGGGACACAGCAGGACGTCTGGACTGGATGGGTGTCTCAGATTCACAGCTCTGATCACGTCCCACCAAAGAGACTTTCTGACCAATAAACAAAGAGACAGAGACAGAGACAGAGAGGACAAGGGCAGGATAATGGTGGGAGGAGATGTCATCAGTGTGCACGTCTGTCCAGACAGTGACCTTTGTGTGTGTGCGACCTTCAGATGCTTTCTTTGAGCTTTTATGAGGAGCAAACAGACAGAGAGGAGGAGACACACACACATACACACACAGAGACACACACACACACACAGACACACAGACACACACACACACACACTAACACACAGACACAGACACAGACACACACACACACAGACACACAGACACACACACACACACACTA
>NW_015506927.1:108097-111033 GCF_001515645.1 Sinocyclocheilus grahami
GTGTGTGTGAGAGAGAGAGAGAGAGCGTGTGTGTGTGTGTGAGAGAGAGAGAGAGAGCGTGTGTGTGTGTGTGAGAGAGAGAGAGAGAGCGTGTGTGTGTGTGTGAGAGAGAGAGAGAGAGCGTGTGTGTGTGTGTGAGAGAGAGAGAGAGAGCGTGTGTGTGTGTGTGAGAGAGAGAGAGAGAGCGTGTGTGTGTGTGTGAGAGAGAGAGAGAGAGCGTGTGTGTGTGTGTGAGAGAGAGAGAGAGAGCGTGTGTGTGTGTGTGAGAGAGAGAGAGAGAGCGTGTGTGTGTGTGTGAGAGAGAGAGAGAGAGCGTGTGTGTGTGTGTGAGAGAGAGAGAGAGAGCGTGTGTGTGTGTGTGAGAGAGAGAGAGAGAGCGTGTGTGTGTGTGTGAGAGAGAGAGAGAGAGCGTGTGTGTGTGTGTGAGAGAGAGAGAGAGAGCGTGTGTGTGTGTGTGAGAGAGAGAGAGAGAGCGTGTGTGTGTGTGTGAGAGAGAGAGAGAGAGCGTGTGTGTGTGTGTGAGAGAGAGAGAGAGAGCGTGTGTGTGTGTGTGAGAGAGAGAGAGAGAGCGTGTGTGTGTGTGTGAGAGAGAGAGAGAGAGCGTGTGTGTGTGTGTGAGAGAGAGAGAGAGAGCGTGTGTGTGTGTGTGAGAGAGAGAGAGAGAGCGTGTGTGTGTGTGTGAGAGAGAGAGAGAGAGCGTGTGTGTGTGTGTGAGAGAGAGAGAGAGAGCGTGTGTGTGTGTGTGAGAGAGAGAGAGAGAGCGTGTGTGTGTGTGTGAGAGAGAGAGAGAGAGCGTGTGTGTGTGTGTGAGAGAGAGAGAGAGAGCGTGTGTGTGTGTGTGAGAGAGAGAGAGAGAGCGTGTGTGTGTGTGTGAGAGAGAGAGAGAGAGCGTGTGTGTGTGTGTGAGAGAGAGAGAGAGAGCGTGTGTGTGTGTGTGAGAGAGAGAGAGAGAGCGTGTGTGTGTGTGTGAGAGAGAGAGAGAGAGCGTGTGTGTGTGTGTGAGAGAGAGAGAGAGAGCGTGTGTGTGTGTGTGAGAGAGAGAGAGAGAGCGTGTGTGTGTGTGTGAGAGAGAGAGAGAGAGCGTGTGTGTGTGTGTGAGAGAGAGAGAGAGAGCGTGTGTGTGTGTGTGAGAGAGAGAGAGAGAGCGTGTGTGTGTGTGTGAGAGAGAGAGAGAGAGCGTGTGTGTGTGTGTGAGAGAGAGAGAGAGAGCGTGTGTGTGTGTGTGAGAGAGAGAGAGAGAGCGTGTGTGTGTGTGTGAGAGAGAGAGAGAGAGCGTGTGTGTGTGTGTGAGAGAGAGAGAGAGAGCGTGTGTGTGTGTGTGAGAGAGAGAGAGAGAGCGTGTGTGTGTGTGTGAGAGAGAGAGAGAGAGCGTGTGTGTGTGTGTGAGAGAGAGAGAGAGAGCGTGTGTGTGTGTGTGAGAGAGAGAGAGAGAGCGTGTGTGTGTGTGTGAGAGAGAGAGAGAGAGCGTGTGTGTGTGTGTGAGAGAGAGAGAGAGAGCGTGTGTGTGTGTGTGAGAGAGAGAGAGAGAGCGTGTGTGTGTGTGTGAGAGAGAGAGAGAGAGCGTGTGTGTGTGTGTGAGAGAGAGAGAGAGAGCGTGTGTGTGTGTGTGAGAGAGAGAGAGAGAGCGTGTGTGTGTGTGTGAGAGAGAGAGAGAGAGCGTGTGTGTGTGTGTGAGAGAGAGAGAGAGAGCGTGTGTGTGTGTGTGAGAGAGAGAGAGAGAGCGTGTGTGTGTGTGTGAGAGAGAGAGAGAGAGCGTGTGTGTGTGTGTGAGAGAGAGAGAGAGAGCGTGTGTGTGTGTGTGAGAGAGAGAGAGAGAGCGTGTGTGTGTGTGTGAGAGAGAGAGAGAGAGCGTGTGTGTGTGTGTGAGAGAGAGAGAGAGAGCGTGTGTGTGTGTGTGAGAGAGAGAGAGAGAGCGTGTGTGTGTGTGTGAGAGAGAGAGAGAGAGCGTGTGTGTGTGTGTGAGAGAGAGAGAGAGAGCGTGTGTGTGTGTGTGAGAGAGAGAGAGAGAGCGTGTGTGTGTGTGTGAGAGAGAGAGAGAGAGCGTGTGTGTGTGTGTGAGAGAGAGAGAGAGAGCGTGTGTGTGTGTGTGAGAGAGAGAGAGAGAGCGTGTGTGTGTGTGTGAGAGAGAGAGAGAGAGCGTGTGTGTGTGTGTGAGAGAGAGAGAGAGAGCGTGTGTGTGTGTGTGAGAGAGAGAGAGAGAGCGTGTGTGTGTGTGTGAGAGAGAGAGAGAGAGCGTGTGTGTGTGTGTGAGAGAGAGAGAGAGAGCGTGTGTGTGTGTGTGAGAGAGAGAGAGAGAGCGTGTGTGTGTGTGTGAGAGAGAGAGAGAGAGCGTGTGTGTGTGTGTGAGAGAGAGAGAGAGAGCGTGTGTGTGTGTGTGAGAGAGAGAGAGAGAGCGTGTGTGTGTGTGTGAGAGAGAGAGAGAGAGCGTGTGTGTGTGTGTGAGAGAGAGAGAGAGAGCGTGTGTGTGTGTGTGAGAGAGAGAGAGAGAGCGTGTGTGTGTGTGTGAGAGAGAGAGAGAGAGCGTGTGTGTGTGTGTGAGAGAGAGAGAGAGAGCGTGTGTGTGTGTGTGAGAGAGAGAGAGAGAGCGTGTGTGTGTGTGTGAGAGAGAGAGAGAGAGCGTGTGTGTGTGTGTGTGTGTGTGTGAGAGAGAGAGAGAGAGCACCGACTGTGTTCTTACTGCACAGAGGGACTCGTAGAGGACGAGCTGCACTTCCTCACACACTGCAGCAAATATAAACACATCACAGACACTTATTTTACCCAAATAGCTTAAATTGTGCCTGGATTCCGGCAAGCGAGCCACATAGACAAACTGTTATATTTTGGGAGAGAAAGAAAAGTGTATCCACCTGCCATATTATGAGGGACAAAGGCTGAACCCCCTTTTCTTTATTAATGCTCTCTGTAACTAATTATCTTGTATTTGCTATTGTTTT
>NW_015506927.1:111183-117439 GCF_001515645.1 Sinocyclocheilus grahami
TGATGAATAAGTTTTTTGTTGTTTTGTTTAACTATCTATATGCCTGTATAACTTGTTCGCTGTTTATTGCTTTGGCAACATTGTGCTGTTCCACAGTCATGCCAATAAAGCTCATTTGAATTTGAGAGAGGGAGAGTTTGAAGGACTCAAATGAAGACATTAAACCTCAGAATTTATAAAACAGTAAAGCAGTTAAGACTAAAAGAAAGCCGTAGGCTAAACATTCCCATGAGGTGGATTTTATTTGTTTGAAGTTGTGCGCTACAGGACTGTGTAACATGTTCTGTTTCTTTGAAGCACATTTGAAAGAAGAGATCAGCACAGAAGCTCAGATCAGCTCATGTTCCTCCGACAGACTGATGAGCTCGAACTCACTGCTGATCTACGATCAGTTTCACGAATGCAAAACCAAACTGAAACGAGTAAAGCTGATTCTAATTCAGCTGATGCGGAAAATTATTTATGAAATGAAAAAATTGCCCCGCCTTTCTGAAACGCGTCGATTTTTACAAAGCTGTGCTGTGATTGGCCAGCTATCCAGTGCGTTGTGATTGGCAACAACATGACGGCAACAACAACAATACTACAGCGAGAATAAAAGTTACGCCTTCTTTCTTTGCGTGAACATTTGGGCGGCGTTATGCAAATCTTCCCACACAGTGATGTAGACATGTGGTCCGTGTTTAAACGAGGCGTTTTAGGAGGACATGGACGAGCCTTAACTTTTATAAAGAATATCTCTTTGGGTTTGAGACTTTAGTCTTTGCAACTTTAGGGATCTTATCTATTCACAAACAGCTTGTAACACTCCAAAGAGAAAGGAAAACGTGAAATCTGATCATATGACCCCTTTAAAAATGGTGTACTATGAATATTGACGAACAGCTTGTAACACTCCAAAGAGAAAGGAAAACGTGAAATCTGATCATATGACCCCTTTAAAAATGGTGTACTATGAATATTACTGACTCTTTTGCTTGTGATTTTCCTCGTGTAAATCTGCTAATGAATTTTAAAAAAAGTCTCCCACAGAGCTGGACCTTCTGCATACCCATAAGGACATGTAATAGATATGACATATATTGCTTGCTCTATATTAAGTGATATTTCCATATATGTTACCTATAAGGTGGTGTATAATTTTCACATAAGCACATTCTCTGGGTAACGATCGCTCACTTGTTTATCATTTTCTTTTGTTATAACACGTCTTGTCTTGATTCGGATTTGACTGACATTTTCTCAGCGTGAGCTTCATGCTTTCTAACCGTATCTCCACTTTTATGCTGCAATTATTCTGCTTATATTCATAATTGCCAAAGTCTGTTTACATTATCTACCATTGTAACGTTTATATCTGCCAATATACAGTACAGTGTGTGCATTTATATATATATATATATATATATGTATAGTTCAAAAACATTTGGAAGAAAATCTTCATATTCAGAATTAACGATGTCCAATTCATGAAGTCAGAAGTCTGATCTGAATCATTCAGATTGATGTGGTTCGTCAGCGGTTCAGTCTGTTCCCAGAGAGCACAGGTACGTCTGCAAGAGGTCTGGTAAAGATCTCTTCATCTGGAGAGCATCTGCTGTGTACAAACATCTGATAGACGACTGTACGATGTCAGTTTTACATTCATTCTAAATCATAGGCATCTTCTAAACATCTATTTGACATCTGTTAGGAAACGTCCTATAGACGTATAGCAGATGAGCAAATATTCTAAAAAAATACCTCTAGAAGATGTAAAATAGACATCAAATAGAGTCTCCGTGATCGACGTGTGCTATCAGGGTTCTTCTACTATAAGACACAAGTCACATGGGCGATTGTTATGGAACTACAATTTGCTCCAGTTTCCCACTTCCATTTTTGTATTTGCATTGAAAGTGCAACCAGCAGATTCTTGAAGACTTTTAAGAGCCCATCGAGTCTCATCCAAGCGGCACCTCGCGCTCTCTCTCGTGAAGCCAACACGGAAGTGACTAAAGCTGTAATTCATCGACTGGCCGCTAGAGGCGGGCTCTAATAGTGAGTCAGTCCCATAGACTCCTCATGTTAAAATGCCCAACTTTACAGCAGAAAAAAACGTTTACAGCCTGGTTCAAAAAGTGGTTTTGGACTATATAGCTAATTTTGCCCTTCATGACAACTGTGAGAGGGGTGCATTTTTTTATAACTCATCCATTTAAATTATATTAAGCCTTAAAGTTATGCATAATTAAGGGCGTGGCCACTTGAGTGACAGGTGGATTGCCACCGGCATCGAGTTAGGTGGGCGTGGTTTCAGCAACCTGCTCCCGCCTCTTTGCCCATTTTCGATTATCCGGGCGTGACGCGCGGTGATGTGCTGCCAAGATGGCGACGGCTGGCTCCTCCTACTTTGGGCTTCAACAACACTCTTCGGAAACCTACGGGTGACGTCACGGACACTACATCCATGTTTTTATAGTCTGTGGTCTCATCACAATTTTTTTAATCAACCACTCTGAGTACATCAGTCACATACATCACTAACACAAAGTCTTTATTTTTCAAGTTGATAAGGTTACATCACCCAAATGTCACCCATGGAATTGTATTCTCTTAATAATAGAAATAAAATCATGACACTTTAAATTAACTCGACAGTTTTAATAAAAGTGAGGCACAGTCGATCAGAAAATCACAGCTTCCACTGTGTGAAGACTAAATAATCATATGCAGACATGTATATAACTAGCATTCTAATTATCTACGCAAGTCAATTAAAGGGTGAAAAAAAAGTTTTAGTTTGCAAAACTGAAAGATAATACTGTTGACACTCAGGAAGCTGCTGAGGTACGTTCACTCTCTGTCCGTCTCCTGATTGGTCAGCTGCAGCAGACAGAACGCCGCCACAGCCAACAGGATGCCACAGATGGGCATCAGGAGGCGGAGCTTATATCTGTGCCACACCCCCTCCTCTGTCTCCACCTCTGTGACTTTCCTGTTCTTCTTCCTCCGTCCTTTCTGTCGTTTCTCAAATGCCTCCAGCTCAGCCTGAAACACACACACACACACACCTCAGAGGCTACATCAGCGAGAAGCTCTCATAACCGCAACGGACGTCATAGATCCTGATATCCACTAAACCACCCATAACCATCCTCACACTAACCTGCTGATGTGAGGAGATGTAAAGCTAAACATCAACTGATTAAAGAGCCTCTGAAACAGTGAGCGGCTCTTCAGACCACCAGTAATTTTTCAGATCTCAATGATATTCATGCGTTTCTCGACTCACCTGCTGTTTTCTCATTTCTTCCTCCAGAGCGGCTCTTTCCTCTGCTGCACAAGCCTGAAACACACACACAAAACTAACTGTCCAGTAACTGTTTCTCCAAGTTTCCCACTGAGCTGATGGCTCTCTTTGTGTGTGTGTGTGTGTGTGTGTGTAAAATGGAATCTGTCCATTAACTCTCAGCTGGGTTGGAAAAGTGTCTGTGTGTGGTTTTAAAGTTTCACACTCTCTCTGTCTGAGCCAAAAGAATCAATGACCCAGCAGTGGATTTTATGGCCCTTCTCCATGACAACAGTTCCTGTGTCGCTCTACACTGTGTGTGAGTTACTTTAGGGACAGCATTGTGAACTAAATCTGACAAAAAGTTTGTGTTCGTGTAGTATGTGCACAAGTGTATGTGTGTGTGTTACCTCTGCATGTTTCTTCTGTAACTGTCGACACGTCTCATCACACACGACCAAGTCCATCTCTGACCTCACACGAGAACAGGGGAATTCCTAGACACACACAAACACGTTTACACAGTTAAAGCCATGTGACCACGTCCTTATCATCTGAGCACAAACATTAAATCTCTGCTGTAAAGCGGAGCGTGAAGATGAAACGCTGCAGAACAGCCAAACGCAATCACAGACACAGACTCTGTCATGATCCCGGTTACATCTACTGTGTGTTGTGACGTGTCTGCTCCAGTGATGCCCCGATCAGGATTTTTGCAGCCGATACAGACTACTGATTTCTTTTCATCATGATTGGCCGATACCGATCATTTTAGCTTTATATAAGTGATACATAAGCTCTCCATTGACTGCTAACCTTTTTATTTATTTATTTATTTTTTTAGATAAAATACCTTGCTTTATATTATTTGCAATATATTGTTTTAATTGAGAATCAAATAAATAAGCACAACAAATATTAATTTTACAATTAACATTTTAATAGGCCTTTAAAAACGGAGCTAACACAAAACAATGTCAAACTGAACATAACTGCAACCCATAAGGTGACAGGCTGTCAGTGCAGTTACACTGTTCAGCCAGTAGGTGACGGCAACGGACTTTCTTTATGACTCAGGTCATTCAACAAATACACTTAAAAACGCTGATTCATTCATGAATCAAACAATGTGTCCAAATTGATTAATTTACAAGGCTTAATTGACGATCAACGCATCACCTTGTTAATGCTGAAGCTTCATAGAGATCATTGGCACTGATTAGGGTGAAGAGGGAGCGACCAGCCGGCAGAGGGTTCTGCTTGGTCATAAACCTTCCTCAAACAGCTGCATCCGCAAATAAAAGAATGATTTGTCCAAAAAGAATGATTCATTATCAATTGAGAATTTGTTATTCGTATGGTCTGGTGGTCATACAACGTATGCCTGCGAATACAGGACAAACTGCGTTCCGTATGGCTTTCATAAGTAACGCTTCTTAGATGGCCTTAAATGTGGGACGATTCCATATTATACAGAACGGCTGGCAACCCTAGCTCTGATTCAACGCACTGAACAGCACTGATGCAGTCATGGGAAATCCCCTTAAACACTGAAAGGATACTGCGACAAAGATATTGTGTTCATCTTCTGACAACTGATGGAAAACAGATGCTTTTTACACAAATATATGACTTGACCTGAAGGACAGTTCCGCTGTCACTGTTTGTCTGTGTGTGTGTGTGTGTGTGTGTGTTGCCGCCTAAGTCCCGTCTCCGCCTCACACCCAGAGAGCAGACAAGATGCCAGAGGCAGCGAATCAGACTCGTAGTATTGAATCCTTTAGCCAATGTTCCTCCACATTGTATTTCTTTTTTTATTGTTTCTTCAGACCTCATATTTCCTCACAGGTGATCGTATTCATATCTGCTGGTGCTAAAGTTTGACGCCATCACATGTTTTATGTCATCGGTTCGTGAGATCGGCCAAATTTAGGGACTTCTGATTAGGGTTGGGTATCGTTTGTTTGTTTTCCAATACCGGTGCCAAATCAATACTTTTAAAACGGTTCAGGTGCCTAAACCGATACTTATTAAAAAAAATAAATAAATAAAATTTACCCCCAAAAATGATGGATTAGCCATTAGCACTATAAACACATGATGTCTGTTTCATTCACACTGTACGCCAGAGGGCGCCCTCGCACATAAATCCACACATCCAGTCACAGAAGTAACAGAACTCATGACCCTCCAGGAAATCCCTTTTATGCACAAAGGCATCGCTATTATAGCTGTAGCTGAGTAAACAGAACATAGAAACGTTTTGAATGATAAAACAAAGACAATAAACACTCGACTGCGACAATATAGTTTATCTGTGTTATTTAAGCCATCTCTGGTATTTTCATAATAATTAAGTATATTTATAATAGGGTGACCATATTTTAGTTTTCAAAAAAAAGGACAGTAGGGGGCGGGGTTCGGGGGCGGGGCTTCGCCTAACAGTACACGTAGCAAGTTTTTTTTTTGTTTGTTTGCTTATTTTGTTTTTATAATAAATAAAAAGAAAACAAGAATAGAAAAAGAATAGAGAATGCTAATGTTTGAGGCTCTTTTTTCTTTATAAATAAAACGGGTAGTTAGAACAGAAAGTGCAAATGTTAGCGGGTCAAGTTTTTTAATTAAAAAAAACAAGCAGATAACATAAGTAGCAGCATTAGAATAGAGAGTGCTAGAGTTAGAGGGTCAAATGAAGATGAAAGAGATGTGTTTTCAGCCGTTTCTTGAAGATGATTAAGGACTCAGCTGCTTGGATTGAGCTGGTCACCAGGAGGGAACAGTTCATGTAGAAGTCCATGAAAGTTTATCATAGGTAGAATGCAAAATGTTTCAATACAATCATTTCAGTCAAATGTAATGTATGCAATTTTTCAAACCTTTAACCCACTTGGGAAAATCAACTCATGGCAACAGTTTAAAAGTAGCCCAATTCTGTGGAAACACGGACTTGGCAACCCTGCATCCAACAAGAGCTGCAGGAGTCAG
>NW_015506927.1:117521-121818 GCF_001515645.1 Sinocyclocheilus grahami
AAAAGAGGACGTATGGTCACCCTAATTTATAATCTATTGCTAATCGATGTATTCTTTTTAAAGTAGCCTGTGGAACATATTTTCTGCCTCGTTCTGTGACGAGAAGCCTCATCAGATCACAGAAGGAAGCATGTGACTGGTGTTGTGGAGTAAGAAGGTTATAATGTTCTCTTTTGTTGGACAACAGGTTTAGAAATGTGAATGCAAGAGAGGTTTAGCTTTAGGCATTTTAGTTTAAGCATGTTTAGTTGAGTTAACGGAAGCTGCTGCCATCAGAGCAAGTGTAATTACTGCATTCACGCGCTCCTCGATGCTCTCGTTTCCCGAGTTCTGCTTTTAAGTCAGAATGTGAAAACAACATGGACACTCGCGTTACTACAAAGATGTGTTGGATTTGTATTATTAGAGCTTTCCGACTCGAGTTCACGTGCATTTTCTCAGTCGGGAAATTATTTTTCACGTGCGGTGCCGGTGATGATGCTTCTTACGTCTGTTTCGGAGAACTCAGGCATGGCACCGAAATCTGTGTTCTGATTCGGTTCTAGTACATACGGGTTACAGAGGTACCGGTGCCATATTGGTACTGGATTTCATACCCAACCCTACTTCCGATCGAGTCATAAAATGTGATTCTGGGCCGATACCAATCGATCGGAGCATCCCTAGTTTGTTCTGTGTTTGTACCTTTTTGATCCTCTTGCAGGGACACTTGAGCTTCACTCGCTGACTGCAGCTCTGATCGCACTCATCCGGGTGACACAGCAGCTTACAGCGGTGCCCACATCCCAACTGCACATATCCATACAACCAATTACATATGCCTTTAACAGCTACTGCATTCATTCTGAACGCAGCCGCATCCCAACATTAAAACACTGTTAGCTTTGCACAGAACAAACACTACAAATCATTCCTAGTCTGAATGTTTTGACACACAAGCACTCGTCTCACAGAATGACACACAAACACACACGATCGAGTGTTGCAGCACCTGTTTTGGACACTGATTCTGACAGGAGCTCAGCAGCTGTTTGCCTTGTTCATCCGCAGACGTGAACTTCCTACAAAACACACACACACATTCATCAATGAACATATTAAAGGGAAAGTTCATCCAAAAATTTTAATTACCCCATGATTTACTCACCCTCAAGTCATCCTAGGTGTATATAACTTTCTTCTTTCAGACAAATACAATCGGAGTTATATTAAAAAATGTCCAGGCTAATCCATGCTTTATAATGGCAGTGAATGGTAGCCCAAAATTTGAAGTCCAAAAAATGGTACCCATCCATTATAAAAAGTGCCTCACATGGGGGGTGAATAAAGGCCTTCTGAAGTGAAGCGATGCATTTGTGTAAGAAAAATATACATATTTACAACTTTATAAACCTCTTTATTAATCTCTAGCTTCCGCTAACTGTCGAATGCGAGTTCACGAGAGAGTGGTGTCCAGCGGATGATGTAAGATGCAAGCAAACGTGGTGACGAACGTGAAAGTGACGAATGTGGAAGGGCAGAGGAGAGAGTAAAACAAAACCCCAGTCACAAATTAGTAGTATAAAACGAGGATTTGTAAAGAAAAATGTCAAGACGATTTTGATATAAGTCAAGAGGACACTGGTTTTCCTTTGCTGTAAACAAAACTTATTTCTTGCGAGTCTAGCATATTCTCACCGGAGTTTACGCTAAGCCTACGTCCTACATCATCCGCTGGACGCCACTCTCTCGTGAACACGCATAAGACAGTTAGCGGAAGCTAGAGATTAAGGTTTATAAAGTTGTAAATATGGATATTTTCCTTACAAAATGTTCTTATTTTTCTTATTAACCCCCCGGAGCCATGTGGACTTTTATAATGGATGGGTGCCATTTTTTGGACTTCAAATTTTGGGCTACCATTCACTGCCATTATAAAGCATGGATTAACCTAGACATTATTTAATATGACTCTGATTTTATTTGTCTGAAAGAAGAATGTCATATACACCTAGGATGGCTTGAGGGTGAGTAAATAATGGGGTAATTTTCATTTTTGGGTGAACTATCCCTTTAAATGAGCGATATTATCAAGAACAGCTTTTCAAATACGGCCAACAACTGAAAGCTGCAGAAGAGTCCAGCGTGTCACTCACACACACTCGATGTACAGGCTGGAGATCTTACAGTGGCAGCGCTGACGGACCATCAGCCGACAGGGAGGGCAGTTACCATGGTGACAGGGCAGCGCACACGGGTGGGTACAGCCGTCGGGACGGAGCTTTGAACAGCCCTCCTCACACTGCCCACACTCCCGACCGGCCTACACACACACACACACACACACACACACACACACACACAGAAAACAAACAGAAAGCCAGTCACTGTGAGGACTGAGCTCATGGCAACAGGGTCAGAGGGTCATGTGACCCACCTTAGTTTTGTCTGAGTTTGGCAGAGCAGTCACATGATGGCACTCCAAACTGCAGCAGTTTACGCTAAGCCTACGTCCTACATCATCCGCTGGACGCCACTCTCTCGTGAACACGCATAAGACAGTTAGCGGAAGCTAGAGATTAAGGTTTATAAAGTTGTAAATATGGATATTTTCCTTACAAAATGTTCTTATTTTTCTTATTAACCCCCCGGAGCCATGTGGACTTTTATAATGGATGGGTGCCATTTTTTGGACTTCAAATTTTGGGCTACCATTCACTGCCATTATAAAGCATGGATTAACCTAGACATTATTTAATATGACTCTGATTTTATTTGTCTGAAAGAAGAATGTCATATACACCTAGGATGGCTTGAGGGTGAGTAAATAATGGGGTAATTTTCATTTTTGGGTGAACTATCCCTTTAAATGAGCGATCTTATCAAGAACAGCTTTTCAAATACGGCCAACAACTGAAAGCTGCAGAAGAGTCCAGCGTGTCACTCACACACACTCGATGTACAGGCTGGAGATCTTACAGTGGCAGCGCTGACGGACCATCAGCCGACAGGGAGGGCAGTTACCATGGTGACAGGGCAGCGCACACGGGTGGGTACAGCCGTCGGGACGGAGCTTTGAACAGCCCTCCTCACACTGCCCACACTCCTGACCGGCCTACACACACACACACACACACACACACACAGATGGACACAGAAAACAAACAGAAAGCCAGTCACTGTGAGGACTGAGCTCATGGCAACAGGGTCAGAGGGTCATGTGACCCACCTTAGTTTTGTCTGAGTTTGGCAGAGCGGTCACATGATGGCACTCCAAACTGCAGCTATGATTCCCACACGCTAAAGTCCGTCCACATGACCGGCCGCACGAGAACGGCCCACGAGTGTGACACGGAACTGGACTCACCTTCAACACACACACACACACACACACACACAATGCTCTAGATGAGACTGACATGATTCAGAGTAATTTTATTTGACTATAATCATATATAAGTTATATAACTAATATATATAACTAATACTAGACTAACTAAATGTTTCTCAAGCCTACTGAAGAACAGAAACATATGACATGCAAAAGGACATCAACAATGCAAAGTAATCAAATGTAAAATAAGACATTGCATGAATGACATACAGTGATTGTTATTAAAGCTGCTAAAGTGATTGAGTGATGTGAGTGATTTTCTCTCTGTCTTGTGTTGTTTGATGAACATTAATGACACAGGCAGTAGCAGATTATTAGGCTGCTGTCACTTTAAGACCTGATGAACAGATCCAATTTGCTGACACATCTGATTTCTCATCTCACATCTGATTGTGATTAAGAACTCTTAAAATCACAGTAAGTCAGCTGCATCTCAATCGATCGTCATACTACTTCTTACTTATCTGAACGTCACCAATTCGTAGCAGTAAATGACAAGATATCATATCGATCACAAGTGCAGTATGGAGTACCTCAAGGCTCAGTACTAGGGCCGTTACTCTTCACGCTTTACATGTTACCCTTGGGAGATATCATCAGGAAACATGGTGTTAGCTTTCACTGTTATGCTGATGATACTCAGCTCTATATTTCTTCGCCGCCCGATGAAACATACAAATTTGAAAAACTAACGGAATGCATAGTCGATATAAAAAACTGGATGACAAGTAATTTCTTACTGCTAAATTCTGAAAAACAGAGGTGTTAATTATTGGACATAAAACCTCCGCATATAATAACCTAGAACACTGTCTAAGACGTGATGGCTGCTCTGTCAATTCTTCCTCATCAGTTAGGAACCTAGGTGTGCTATCTGATAGCAATCTTTCCTTAGAAAGCCAAGTTTCTAGCATTTATAAAACT
>NW_015506927.1:121894-122137 GCF_001515645.1 Sinocyclocheilus grahami
GTTCATGACCTCAAGGTTAGATTATTGTAATGCTTTATTGGGTGGTTGTTCTGCACGCTTAATAAACAAACTCCAGCGGGTCCAGAATGCAGCAGCTAGAGTTCTTACTAGAACCAGGAAGTATGAGCATATTAGCCCGGTTCTGTCAACACTGCACTGGCTCCCTATTAAACATCCTATAGATTTTAAAATCTTGCTTATTACTTATAAAGCCCTGAATGGTTTAGCTCCTCAGTATTTGAA
>NW_015506927.1:150947-151850 GCF_001515645.1 Sinocyclocheilus grahami
AATATTCAAATCCGTTAAAGGATTTTTAGGCTGCATTAATTAGGAACCGTGAAACCGTGAACACTTCCCATAACACACGATGTACTTGCTACATCGCTAGAAGAATGGCATCTACGCTAATATTTCTCTCTTAATTCAGATCAGATGGTGGATCAGCACCTAGAGAGATGAACTCTACAGCCCTGAATGTCAGCGGAGACCAGGACAACTAGATGAGCCCCAGATACAGATCCCCAGTGAAGACCTTGTCTCAGACGGCCACCGGGACAAGACCACAGGAACCAGATGAGTCCTCTGCACAATCTGACTTTGCTGCAGCCTGGAACTGAACTGCTGGTTTCGTCTGGTCAGAGGAGAACTGCCCCCCGACTGAGCCTGATTTCTCCCAAGGTTTTTTCTCCATTCTGTCACTGATGGAGTCTTGGTTCCACTGGTTTGCTTAGTTGGGGACACTAAATATTTAGCGATATCGTGGACTTGATTGCACAGACACTATTTAAACTGAGCTGGATGATGACATCACTGAATTCAATGATGAACTGCCTTTAACTGAAAATTTAGTGTTTACTATTGTCATATTGCATTATTGACACTATTTTCCTAATTAATGCTGTTCAGTTGCTTTGACACAGTCTGTATTGTTAAAAGCGCTATATAAATAAAGGTGACTTGACTTGACAAAGATTGCATCACACACTCACTGTGTATTTACTATGTAATCATGTTAAAATAGTTTAATATTTATGAATTAAAATAAGTAGAGTTAAATTTAAATGCAGTTAATGACTCTTAGTATTCATGCTGAATGCCAGGGGCGTCGCTAGACCCCTTTTACTGGGGCACATGCACATGCACATGCAGTATAAATCTGCTGTGCCCCAGTATAAATCTGCTGTATAAATC
>NW_015506928.1:0-395 GCF_001515645.1 Sinocyclocheilus grahami
TTCAAGTTACACTTACTGCAGTTTAACAACAGAGAGGCGGACTCGCATTACAGCCTTCTCTGCATTCATTCAAGCGGTCGCGCACTTCTTACGTCACACACGCAACACATACACATACCAGTCTCAACAGAAGCTTCTCATCTTTCATCCGCAGAAAAGATGAAATAACTTGGTTTATGCTCACAATTTAGGTTAATCTGCCCGCATTCTCCACCATTAATGTAAGGGAAACAGTGATAATTTTTTAGCTCAAAGGGAATCATTTAAGATTTTAAAGGGAACTCCACCAATAATATGTAAGGGAATTTGGACAGAATCACTGTTTTACGGCTGATCACTGAGACGGCCAGCGATTCAGTGAACGAGCCGTATGACATCAACTCTGCAAGGGATAT
>NW_015506928.1:1528-9787 GCF_001515645.1 Sinocyclocheilus grahami
TTCTTGATAACTTGTCCCCAAAATTGACAATCTCCTTGGAATTGTCAATAAGTGTTCTTTTGTTTTAATGTTGAAAGCTGTTCTGTGAAAGAGTTGGTTAGGCTTGCTTCAGACTGGCTAGGGTCTGATTTATGACATCCTGTTGTCTTGGGCCTCTTGTGGAATTTTTGTGCTCCTAATGTTTCAACCATGTTTTGACCAAATCTTAGATTGTCTGATTCGGCCTGATATCCTACAGCCCTGAGTTTGGTCCGATGCTCACAAAGAATATTGGATAACCAGGGGTTAGAAGGGGCAGCCCGTGCCTGCCTCGAGGAGAGAGGACAAATATCGTCTAGACAAGAGGTTAAAGTAGAGCATAAAGTGTCTTTTGCCGCATTTACACCCAGAGATGAGAAATGGGTAGGTGAGGGAAGAGAGGAGGATACTACAGAGGAAAGATGGGAGGGGGAAAGGGAGCGTAGGTTTCGTCTAAAAGTAACCGGTATAGGGGTTGGTGGCACACAGGTAGCAAAATGTAGTTTAAATGTAATGAAGAAATGGTCAGAGATATGTAGGGGTTTTACCAAAATGTTGTCTGCTATACAATTTGAGCAATACAAGTTGAGGGGAAAAGAATGATGAGTTGTTTTTTTATGATCAGAATTATGAGATATAATCTCGGAATTGCGAGAATAAAGTCAGAATTTTGAAATATAAACTCAAATTTACCTTTTGTTATTATTATTTTATTCCATGGCTTCCATTGACTGCTATTTGAAAACTGTCTTTTTCTGCCACCAAATTAATTAAAACATTAATTTAATTAATTTTTACACTAGAGATGGTAATGCAGTTTGAAACTTGATTTCAAAAGTTCCTGTTTACAGGCCAAATTGCCATTGTCATGTAAATAAAAGGCCAACATACATAAGAAATTTTGAGTTTTTAGTTGGAAATGGTGTTGTGTAAACACCCCCTTAGACAGGTTGTGAACCCTGTTTAGATTCAGACAGTTGGATATCACTTTCAAAAAAAGTCCAGTACAAATGTTACTGCCGCTCGTTAACGGCAGCTGTCATAGTTACTGTGTGCATCATGTGCATTATACCCTAGTGTACACATAAAAAACTGAAGTACTGTATGTTTAGGCCTTTTTCAGTGGTGGCATCATGTAGGTGGCATCAAGTGACCACCTACATGACTGAGTCATTGAAATATTTATTCAACCTATTTATTCAACAAAAACAACATTCAACAACAGACTGTTGTTGAATGTTGACTGTCTTATACTGGCAATATTATATCTATAATGTAAGTCTATAATGTACGTTATTCAGTAATAACTAGTTGTCTATTGAACTGTTACCTAAAAACAATATCACATTCACAATTGCTAAGGCTGTAGGAATAGAAGTTCCACCTGTCAGTGAAAAGAGCCAATAGCCTTTGAAACTGAGTCTAAAAAACACAGCACTTATGGCTTAAATTGCCAAAAAAACAAAAAAAAACAACAAGATGTGACACAGTAGTCTGAAGAAGACCATCTGGTGGATATGTACATTGACAAATTAAAAAGCAGCTCAGACAGAATGGATCCCAGGGTGAACAGTCGTTAAGGTTTTGTTTACATTGCATATAAATGCAATTTGGTTTTCAAATATCTAAGCCATTTTGGAAAGTGATGCAATCAGACCTGTTTGTTCAGACAGTATAGTCAATATCTGTTGTATCTACTTTGGTTGCTATAGTGATGATGTAATCGTCAGCAGGATGTCAAGAGACTTTCTCATGCAACAACCGAGAGTGGCTGTCAGTGTGGAAAGAGATGACAAATAACTGGAAATCATCCATCAATCATATCATGACATCTCGCTGTTCAGCCCACAGTGCTAAACTCACAATGTTCGCACAGAAATCAGACATTTAGAAAGGAATTCACCAAAAGTGTATTTGAATTATTATTGTAACATTTATATTGCTTTATTATAATATTTGCATTGTATTTAATATATTCTTTTAAATGAAAATTTAAAATTGTGCAATTTTTTTCAGTGAGTTCATGGTCATTTTTAATGCATTAAAAAAAAATTAAGCACACTTGAGGTACTGTCTTGGCTCAACATGGGGTCATATGATGCGATTTACATTTTTCCTTTTTCTTTGGAGTGTTACAAGCTCTTGGTGCATAAAGAAGATCTGTAAAGTTGCAAAGACTAAAGTCTCAAGCGGAGTCCAGCCCGGGGTCGTCACATGTGGTTGCCACCACCCCGCCCACCACTCACTCTAGCCCGCCATGTGTGACGCTGTGTTTCGTTCTGAAAGCGAAACTACTTTGTTTGGTCTTCCAAAAGAGGACACGACTAGAAATCAGTGGTTAAGTTGTATTTACAACACTGTTCCAGAACAGTTCAACCCAAATATTCCGATGTGTCCAGCGCATTTTATGGAGGACTGTAGTTGCCGTACCATGGGTGCAGCAGGCAGAACTGATATTACGCAGCGCCTGAAAATAGTCCTCAGCACGCTCCCTGCACGTGTGAAGTTAGCCTATTTTCAGGCGCTGCGTAATATTGTTGCCTGCTGCACCCATGGTACGGCAGCAAAGTTCCTTGATTATTACGCCGGAATGAGAGTATAGTTCCTAGCCATATCGGCCTAGAAAATCGCAACTTTTCATTTTCCGTCGGTCTTAGTACACGATGTAACTGCAGAAGAGTCAAGTTTTAAATAGGAAAAATATAGAAACTCTTTGGTCATTTTTGAGTGAGATGTTAATGGTCTAATCAGATTCAATGATCTATGCTAAGCTACAGCTAAAAGTGCTACCGCCAGACCCGGAGATCGGCTGAATGGATTCGAAAACGGTAAAACTCAACTGTTTAACTCTAGGGGGGTTGGATAATGAGCCTATTTTAAAAAATATTGGAGTGTTCCTTTAAACCGTATAAACACATTTCATTACACCAAATACACAAAATAATGTTCTTTTTAGCAACATCATATGACCCCTTTAATGTTTTTCTGCCACATTAGTGTAGTGTCTTTTAAGTATCTTCATTTTTGTGGATTTTCTCAGAAAATATTTATATATAAGATTGAAAGACTTTTAATCAGTTAGAATCCCTAATTATAGCATCTTGCGCCTTACATACCGTAATTGTTATACTCATCCTTCACACCACATTACTGTCTGCAGCCTGTCATCAGAAACACTTGTGACGTTCAGCAGCTTTGACAGCAATCATATAAAAGAGCCCTCATCAATGACAGCCTTTCTATATTCCACAACCACTCTTCACTTTTGTTCCCAGGGACATTTAATCACTTTGCAGATATGAAGGGCTAATGAATATTACACTCCAAACAAGATAAATTAAGTTCAATCTATATAATGATTGTGACTTCTCAAGCTGCTTGTGGAGCTCTAAAAGACTTCCTGTGACTCACAGCTTACAGTATTTCAACCAGATGAGGTCTTTATTTCCCATCATCCTCCAAGGACAAGTGGATGGCAAGTAGTCAAAATCCATCATCATCCCTTTTATTATTGCTCATTCTTTGAGTTGCAGATTTCTCCAAACACCTAGGTATTAAACTTTGACACAACTCATCCTGCACCATTTGCAGATTTCTCCAAACACCTATTAAACTTTGACACAACTCATCCTGCACCATTTGTACTACAGACATGAATGATACCTCAAATCCTACAGCTTGGTGAGAAAGAGGTGTGCTTTTCTAAGCGATTGGTGGATTTTCATCTGTTTGAAGATAAAAAAGATCCCATAGACTTATACTGAAGGAGAGACCTGAGGCCAATTGTAGAGGTTCCTTTGACAGCAACCATCTAGCAATGTCCTATTACTGTACACCACTTTAACATTGTGACAGTTTTACACAGGCAAGCATCACTCCCATTTTCTTCAGAAAATATTGCAAAACTAGACTGATCATAGAATTTCAAATTTAACACCCACACAGACCAGAAAAGGCATTTCACAAACACTTGACATCTTGATCTGAATAATCTCTACTAAGTAATTGTAATTTGCACACCGTTGTCAGACTATTACTGATGGATGGCAAGAAAATGTCATGTAATATGAGCAGTACAGCAATTGTGGTACTGTGACATCTGTGTAGTGAATCTCACATATTTTTCTTTATTAGTGAGAAATGTGCCCAAATGTGACCTTTTATTCAGTTGCATTAACCTGCATTAAATTGAAACCTTTCAGAAGAGAGATGTTTATTGTGCTTCAGCCCGTGTCCTTCAGCCCTGCAGTCCGCTAAAGGTCACACATGAGTCATGCCTGGAGACAGCTTAATTGGAAATCAAACACAGACCGTGAGAAAGGGAGAAAGAAAGAAGGCAACAGATGTTAAAGGAGGGAAAGGGGACACGAGTCAAAGAAGCCGACAGGTATAAGGAAAAAGCACAGAGTGAAAACTCTCAAGACCAATATTGATTTACGGTGAAAAGAAAAATGAGGCCAGCGGTGGGTGTGGTGTCGAGAGAGAGTGATAAATAAAAGATGAAATGTCCTAACACTGGGTTGGACAGAAATCAATGGAAATAATAATGTTACAATGCACATTTTCATTAGTCTGGGGAGAGGCTGAAGGCGGTCCGCATGTCTAATGTATCAGTCAAAGGCGAGCAGGTCTGTGTGTACTCTCTTATTTGTTTTATGAATATAATTTGCGGCACACTTCAGGGCAGATTATATCACAGGGAATGTTTTGAGTTTTCGCTCTGACATACTGTCTCCTTATAAGCCAATGCAATGTAAATAAATAATCATGCATCCTGTTTTAACATTCTGGGCTGGATTATGGGTCAGGACAGTGGACCTTGAACTGTCAGGGGCCTCTAAAGCTGACTTGCTTGAATGTGCATTTGTAGCGTACTTCTAATCTTAAAAGTATATATTTTTTAAACTGTATTTGCAAATAATATCTTAATGAAATGAAAGGCCACATAATTAAAGAAGGCACACTTAACTGTGTCTTAACATTTAAAGTAATAGTTTGCAAGAAATGAACAATTTTGTCATCATTTAGTCACCCTCAAGTTGTTCCAAACCTGTAGTAGTTTCTTTCTTCTGTTGAACACAAAAGTAGTTCAATTTTTCCATTCAGTCAGTGGCTACCAGCAACTGTTTGGTTACCAACATTCTTCAAAATATCTTCTTTTGCATTCAACAGAAGAAAGAAACTACTAGAGGTTTGGAACAACTTGAGGGTGACTAAATAATGACTATCCCTTGACGTACACTTTTAGGTACAACTAATTGTATCTAGTATAAATTAAAAACTATAATACATTTTTTAATGAATAGCAATTAACAGACAATTAAAGGAGTAGTTCTCCCAAAAATAAAAAATTACAGGAAAAATTATTCACCCTCAGGCCTCAGGCAAGATATAGATGAGTTTGTTTCCAAAAACAGATTTGGAGAAATTTAGTGTTACATCACTTGCTCACCAATGGATCCTCTGCAGTGAATGGGTGCCGTCAGAATGAAAGTCCAAACAGCTAATAAAAACCACTCCAGAATCCGCTCCAGTCCATCAATTAATGGAGTGAAAAGCTGTGTGTTTGTAAGAAACAAATCTATTGTTAATTCATTTAACCTTTTTTAGCAATTCCCATCTGTTCTGATGAAGAAAACAGCCATCTACATCTTGGATGTCCTGAGGGTGAGTACATTTTCAGCAAATTTTCATTTTTGAGTGAATTATTCCGTTAAGTGTCCAAAAACATTACATTCAGTTTGTACAGTCTATTTTAATGTTCAGGGCTGGCACAGTGAGCTTCAGACCGTCAGGGACACCAGAGGCCCTTGGGACATTTATCAGACCACCTGAGTCCTTTGCCCTTTGTTTCATCAAGTGCATAGAGTGCAAGCATAAAACAAGAGTGCACAGCATAAAACAGAGTGCACAGAGTGCAAGCATAAAACAAGTGTCCCTTACAGTATGAGGGCCCACAGATTTCTCTGCACGCACAGTGCAATGTAAAAACCTATAAATTCAGGGGCCTCTCACGACTTCATCTCACCCTGTTAATCTTCGATTGAGCAATAATAAAAATATATATATATTAATGTGCTCCCTCATTTTTGGTCTATATTGTTAAAAGACCATTTTCTTTCTTTAATCATTCCGCTTCATTGTCATTTAATTTGTTATTAATTGTGAACAAGCCATCACTAACTGATGAATCATTCAATTAGTTTCCCTTGAGTCTGTCCTTTGGGACCCATGTTTTACTCCCTAATTGAGTTGGAGAAATGTACTGCAGACATTTCACCTCATCCCAGCATGTAAGTGAACCGCGACTGCTTAAAACCCAATCAATATTTCCCTCTTGAAACGTTCTTTCCTCATCATCTTTTTTTGTATAAAGAAGTCACACATATATAAAAAGGATTCGCTGGAGTGGTGCTTTTTTGGAGGAGAAAAAAAGATTATTATAGATATAAGATATCTCAGCCAGCCTATTATTATACTGAAGAAGCTGTGTAATTCCTTAGTGAATCAACTTTGATTTTTCTTGATTTATTTTCACATGGAAATACTTTCAAAAGATATTCCCTTAAGGAGACAATTATGACTGAAGTGGAGTTGTCTAGATTAAATTTGTATTGAAAAATAGGGTGTTTGTACCCAGTGACACTGCTTGTTAGTCAACATGTTGCCTAGCTTGTTAGCGTATTTATTAATTAACATGATATGGTCTAGATATGGAGAGCAACTCATATTTACAGATGCTATTCCCATGATACAATGCAAGAAATGATCTTAATCCTTGATCTCTGTAATGGTATGTTAATAGAGCACATTTCATTTTGCTTTTGACAAGATATGGCACATAAATATGTGGTGTGGTGAATCAAAAGTGCATTTATATTTATGTTTAGTAAACACAGGGGAGTGGTTAGTGTAGAAACCTTGAAATGCTTCCTAGTGCTTACTCTGCCTGGACTGATGTGATTATAGTAGCTTTGAGCTTTGCTCAGCACCAGTGGTTAATATTTCAGAATCTGCTGAATTTGGGGAGGGGGGTGGGGGATGGATGGGACGGGACGGGACATTAATGGTGCTCATTTACACATGAACTAAGATCAGATCTTTCCATAATACTGTTTTGCATTTTATGAATGTTTCCCAACTCATTGTCCTACAGAGATTCAGATGTGTATGTGTGTGTGTGTAATAAGTGTGACTCGTCAATATGTCTCATTCATATTCTTACATTAACAAAATAAAAATTTTATTAACATGAGAAAAAAATAATGCTAAAAGTCAAAATTAGCATAGAGGTACATCTCAGTACAATGTAAATGTGTCGATTGTGATGGAATTACTGCCATCTCTTGGTATGAAGAAGATGTGTAGTCTTGCTGTGTCTGCTGAATAAACTGTTATTTCTCAAATCCACAAAAAAGATTGTACTGCTGTGATTGTAATTTTGGAACAAACACTGCAATACTGTTAGGCATTTAACCTCAGTTGCTAATGCCAAATTATAGTAATATACTAACTGCAATAAATAACATTTGTCCATTTTTAATGTATTAATAACTTTTATATATTTAATATATATCTTATATTGTATGCTATACATTACAAAAGGCAGGATTAATACAACTGAAAAATTACCTCATTCAATTAAAATGACAGTTTTATGGCTTTTATTTTATCAAGGTTTATTAGCTTGAATATAGCTAGCTAATTAATATATAAATACAAAATAAAGAAATATATGTCAGGAATAGTAACAGTACGACGCTAGAACGCTATGATGAATTAAGATAACTGAAGGTTTTTCTACGGTGGCCGAGAAGTGCAGAACAAATCACAATTCTGAAAACAAAAGAACAAATTACAAATGCAAATGCAAGTCTAAAAAACAAAATAACAATTCAGAAAACACAACAACAATTCAGAAAACATTATAACAAGTCAGAAAACACAATGACAAATTCAAAAACAAAATAACAAGTCAGAATCTGAAAACAAATGAACAAGTCAGAAAACACAACGACAAATCAGACAAACCGGAAAAGGTAGGTATAGTTTGAGACAGCACATTGGTTTGGGATTACTCACCGCTGACTGGACGAGACATCTGTCAATCAACGTATACAGGGAAGAACCAGCCAAAGAACAGCAGAGTCATGGTAGAAAGTTTGGAGATGGTATTAAAGTAGCTCAGTTTAAATGTATTGTATGAATTGCCCTTACTATGGAATAAAAAATACGGGGTGT
>NW_015506928.1:11117-59526 GCF_001515645.1 Sinocyclocheilus grahami
AAGAACAAATTACAAATGCAAATGCAAGTCTAAAAAACAAAATAACAATTCAGAAAACACAACAACAATTCAGAAAACATTATAACAAGTCAGAAAACACAATGACAAATTCAAAAACAAAATAACAAGTCAGAATCTGAAAACAAATGAACAAGTCAGAAAACACAACGACAAATCAGACAAACCGGAAAAGGTAGGTATAGTTTGAGACAGCACATTGGTTTGGGATTACTCACCGCTGACTGGACGAGACATCTGTCAATCAACGTATACAGGGAAGAACCAGCCAAAGAACAGCAGAGTCATGGTAGAAAGTTTGGAGATGGTATTAAAGTAGCTCAGTTTAAATGTATTGTATGAATTGCCCTTACTCTGGAATAAAAAATACGGGGTGTGTATTTACATTTAGTAAAAAGTGGCTGTGAAACATCAGTTCCAATGGTGCTGATGGATAAGTGCGTGTCACTGACTTTTTGACGCGATCGACCCGGGTTCGATCCCGCCTTTTACCGAGCTTTTTTTCCCTCCCTTGAGGACCATTGAGGACCTATAATAATGTACAGTATTTGAAAAATGTTTTTTGAACATTAAAGCATGTCAACATATTCTGTTACACCAAATACACAAAATAATGATCTTTAAAAAAGCATCTTAAAGATTCCTAAATGCATCTACTTTCGGAAGGCCAAATAAAGTGCTTTTGCTTTCGCCTAGAAACACACAGCGTCTCCCTGACATGGCTGCTTCAACCCTAACTGCGGTTACTGAAACCACGTCTTCTTTCTTTGCGTGAACATTTGGGCGGCATTATGCTAATATTTCCACATAGTGAGGTAGATATGTGGGGGCGTGTTAGAACGAGCCGTTTTAGGGGGGCGTGGCAGAGTCTTAACTTTGATAAAGAATATCTCTTTGGGTTTGTGACTTTAGCCGTTGCAACTTCAGGGATCTTATCTATGCACGATCAGCTTGTAACACTCCAAAGAGAAAGGAAAACTTGAAATCGCATCATATGACCCCTTTAAGATGAGTTTGATAGCGGTCGCCTTGGATTTGTGGCTAAAGCAGGCCAATACATTGCAAAAATGAACATGGGTACGGTGCACATGCGCACTGTACAGGAATAGGGATGGGCGATACCACTTATTTTGTTTTCGATACGATACCGATATTTTTCAAGGCAGTATCATTGATATCGATACCGATACGATACTTCTGAACTAAACTTTTAAATTATGAAATTTATTACATTACTAAGAGTAAAATGGGTAATGATAACCACTTAACTTTATTTAAAACGCATAATAACATTCAATACGCCTTAATTGTAACGTATTAGGTTATATTTTTGTTTACCCATGGTTCAAATATGTTTTTTTTACACATGATTCGAATCTACAAATACTACAGTTGAACTATGGTCACTTTAGTAAAACCATGGTTCGTTTTCATAAGGGACTGCCAGTGACAGACTGTTGCACGCATAAAATGCAACCTTTTTTTTGACAGTGTATGATTTATATTAACATTACAGAATAGAATACGATCAATATTATCTTTCAATGTTCTATTTCAATAAATGTAATTGCACAAACTATGTAGGCTAATTTCAATTTGTTTATTGTGAAATAACTCGAACATATATGTTTTTTTTCTTCTGTCCTCTGATAAGCATTGTTCAGGGCTGCCGTTCCCAAAAGCGTTAATGCTTTCTTATGACACTTTTGGGAAAAGCAGCCCTGTTTGAATGCACTGTCAGAAGTGAGTGAATGCTCTCTGTGATGGATTGGTTCTGTCTTGCAATATTTGCATGTGTTCAGATGGAATATAGTTCTATCCTGCACAATTATTTACTAACATAGGTTATTCGTCCAATTCAATGCATTATTTTTTTGTTAAATAAACAAAATCACTGGTAAATAAAACACACCTTAGTATCGATATTTATAGTTTGAGATACCTCAGATCGATACGCCCATCCCTACACAGGAAACACTTCCAAACAAAGAGGAAGCGCTCATGTGATTTAAAGGGGACCGCACACAATTTATAAATCATGTTCTTTTTTTGCTAACACATTAGTAAATTGTTTTTAAAATGAAAATCTTTACGCAAGGAGCCTGGGATCATCTTGCATTGAAAACTGAGGTAAAATGTGATTGAGATGAGTTTCTGTATATCCTCTCACAGTTAGCTGGTCTTATGGCTGCTGCTGCATTGTTCAGCTAAGATTAGCATGTGAGCTAATTCCACGTTGATCAACAAAGCGACACGTAAACCGAACCACTGAAAATAGAATTGTAAGTGACAATTATATCAGTATCAAATGACAATTTCGGCACATGCTGTTTGAAAATGACATTTCTAGTATTTGTTTATACTAAAGTTAACTGAAATTGCTTATTAATGTATTTCTTCTGCAATGTATTGTGCTGGACTGCAGGTGTTTTATATTATAATTGACTGTTATACGTGTGCACACAAAGACATATTCATAAATGTAACTGCACTAGTAGTGAAAAAGTAAAATCAGGCCGATTATTGAGAGTGCTGGAAGCTCTTTGAATATAATTGCATTAAGTATTGATTTGAATGTATACCATTACACTTATACCCTTGCATATTATAATTCTGTTTAGGCATTTGTGTTAATTTGTTCTTTTCTCTGCCATCTAAGAATGTTTCAAGTTGGATGTTGTTTTAAGTTTCTTTCTTATAATGTTATTGCTTAATGAAAATAAATGTTATTTCAGTTTAGCTGCCACCTCACCAGCCTATACTTACAATACTAAGCTTAACATTTCCACACAACTCTAGTTTGTCAAAAAATACAGCTGAATGCTGTTTAAAGACGAGCATTTTCTATTTTCTTGCAGAAATCACTTCTGCTGTGTAAGATGGAAACTCCGTTTTACTGAACTTTATGCCCAGTCTTTGGCTTGGCAGGGCAGTGAGGACACTCAGCAGATCATCTTTGCCAAACCTTTGTAGGGAAACTTCATTTAGAGGAACACTAGATCATCCATCTCTCCAGTGCTCCAGGACTCTTATATTTTCTTGGGGCTTTGCATCTAGCCCCAGTGGCATCTTTTTCTGTGTGCCACAAATTCGCCAGTTTAGTCTCCGCTCCAGCTCTTATTTCCACGTTTCTTGGCCTGAGTGGCAAAGTGGACGACCAGTCATGGCAGAGCAGAGATACTGTGTGGAATATGCCAAACGTGGCACGGCTGGCTGCAAGAAATGCAAAGACAAGATCATGAAGGGGCTGGTCCGGGTTGGCAAGATAGTGCCAAACCCATTCAGTGAGTCTGCAGGAGAAATGAAGGAGTGGTACCACTTGAAGTGCATCTTTGAGAAGCTTGAGAGAGCACGTGCCACCACGAAGAAAATCAACGACATCACAGAGCTGGAGGGATGGGAGGAACTTCAGGATGAGGATAAAGAGCTAATCAATAAACATGTTTCAGGTATCCAGGCCATTTGTTACCGTTTGCTTTACTCTCCTTGTTTAGTTTGCATGATCAGTTGTCACTGTAGACTTGACATATGTTGAGCAGTCTCTCTCTTCTCTTCTCTTCTCTAACAGAGCTGGCAGCCAAAGCCAATGCATCCCCAAAGAAGAAAGCGCAAGCAAAGTTAAATAACAGTGGGCAGCTGTCAGCACCGCTATCTGATCCAACAGTCAATGCTCCTCGCAAGTTTTCTGGCTTTACAGGTACAAGACTAAGAGAGTTGCACAAAATGCTTTTTTTTGCTGATATTTTTTGTTGTTTTTGCTTTTTGTAATGCACACTGTGGTTCAGAAGTTTGGGGTCAGTAATATATATTTTTATTGTTTTTGAAAGTCTTTTATGCTCACCAAGGCTCTATTTATTTAATCAATACAGTAAAAACAGTAATACTATGAAACAATTTTCTGTTGAAATATATTTTAAAATGTAATTTATTCCTGTGATGGCAAATCTCCAGCAGCCAATTTTCAGATCCTTCAGAAATCATTCTAATATGCTGATTTGCTGCTCAGGAAACATATCTTCTTTTTATCGATGTTAAAAAGAGTTGGCTGCTTAATATTGGTTGCTGTAGAGACCGTAGAGATTTAAATATAATTTACATTGTCCAAAATTAACTTTTACCAGCCATATTACTGATAATGAATTATATTACAGTATTCCTGCAATATTGTATTTTTGTGCTGTATATTTTCATCTCTATATATAGTTTTTTTTTTTAATGATTTTTTCTTTATTTTTAGGAATAAAAGGTCATGTGTACAAATTATCTTTGTAGTCACTTAGTACTGTGTATGGAGACAGATGCAAAAGTTTTTTTCTAAGGGATTTTTTTTTCTTTTAAATAAGCATTTTTATCAGGCTCCTATGTTTAGGTTCAGTAGTTTCATTTTAACTGCAAAAAAAAAAAAAAAAGGTTATTCGTCAGTTATGAAATGGCTTATTTTCAAAAATGTCCAGTGTTATTTTTATAGGAGCCTGATAAACATGCTAATTTAAAAGAAAAATCTCTTGACGGACTTGGACGTCTTCATATAGACATTTAGTGTATCTTGGTTTAAATTAAGATGGACGAGTTTCAGATTATTCTCACTATTTCGTTTTATAAAATGTCTTGCCAACTGGCAAGTAATTCTCTTAACCCACCAAAGATAATTTTGGACAAAAGTTCATTTTGGACAGCTATGATATAGATGTATAATCTATCATGTAATACTGTCATGCTCTACCAACTTAATACAAAGATTATCATGTGTCCACAGCTACCAAGGCCGGTTCCTCTTCCTCCAGTCCTGGACCATCTCCAGCCAAACCCACTCAGGGTAGCGCTTTATCAGCTCAGCTATGTGATCCCAACCATAAAGACTGCTTACTGCGGGAGTTCCGCAAACTTTGTGCCTTAGTCGCAGAGAAGTCCAGCTATAATGCCAAGACCGAGATCATCAGAGACTTCTTAACAAAAGGCTCTGGTGGAGGTGAGCATTGAAACTATGGGCCAACATGAAAACAAATCGCTTAAAAAGTGTTATCAAAAGCATCTTTTTTTGTTCTCCGTTAATATGCCTCCCACATCTTTACAGACAAATTCCGAGGAGATTTGTACCTGACAGTGAAGCTTCTCCTCCCAGGAGTGGTTAAGAATGTGTACAACCTCAATGACAAACAAATTGTCAAGCTTTTCAGCCGCATATTGAATTGCAGTCAGGATGAGATGGTGCAAGACTTGGAACAGGTTTGTCACATTGCTTAACATATTTCTTTTTCAAAAGAAGTCAGTTGTTTTGAGAAATACTTGACCTTTTTCCTTTTCTGATCTTTATCGGTTTCATATAGGGTGATGTTTCAGAGACGGTGCGGATGTTTTTTGAGGACGGCAAGTCTTTCCCTCCAGCAGCCAAGAGTCTTCTAACTGTTCAGGAGGTTGATGCTTCACTGAGCCGTCTGTCCCAACTCTCAAATGTAACTTGACTGATCTGAATGGATGCTGTAAAAAAAAAGGGAAAAAAAGGCATAATAAAATGAATCCACTTAAACTCATGCTACTGTTCAAAAGTTTGGGATATGTATGATTTTTATTTTTTTATTTATTTTTTTATTTTTTGATTAAGTCTCTTATGCTCACCCAGGCTGGATGTATTTTGAGTATAAATAAAGTAAAACAGTAATATTGTCAAATATTATTACTACTTATTAATATTTTTTATATAATAAATATTGATTTTATTATCAATATTTAATTTTATATTAATACATTTGTTCAGGATTTTGTATTGTAGTGCTGTAGAAAAAAAAAAGAACAGTATGTTTGAAATAGAAATCTTTTGTAACATTATAAATGCCTTTACTGTTACTTTTGATCACTTTAATGTATGCTTGCTGAATAAAAGTATTAATTTCTTTTTGTTTGTGTTTTTAGAAAGCAGCTTTCCAGGATGCTCAAGTGGGTCTGTTCGTGTTCGACTGCATTTATTTCAATGGTGTCAGTCTCATGGACAAGTGAGTCAACCTAAAGGAATGCATTTTTCATTTATCTGAAAGATATTGCAGGTTTTAGAGAAAAATTACACATTTATATTTTATATTAAATGTTGATTGAGGTTTTCATGGCAAGACTCGAAAAGATGTTGATGTGGTGATGTTTTCCAGGCCTCTCTGTGAGAGAAGAAAGTTTCTCCATGACAATATGAAGGAAGTTCCTAACAGGATTCTGTTCTCAGAAATGAAGCATGTCACGGTCAGTTGTGCAGTGTTTTTTTTTTTTTTTTTTTATATATATGCTTTTCCTTCTCTACTTATCATGCATATGTGACCCTGGACCACAAAACCAGTCTTAAGTCGCTGGGCTATATTTGTAGCAATAGCCAAAAATACATTGTATGGGTCAAAATTATTTATTTTTCTTTTATGCCAAAAATCATTAGGATATTAAGTAAAGATCATATTCCATGTAGATATTTTGTCAATTTCCTACCGTAAATATATCAAAACTTCATTTTTGTTTAGTAATATGCATTGCTAAGAACTTCCTTTGGACAACTTTAAAGGCAATTTTCTCAATATGTTTATTTTTTTGCTCCCTCAAATTACAGATTTTGAAATAGTTGTATCTCGGCCAAATATTGTCCTATCCTAACAAACCATACATTAATGGAAAGCTTATTTATTCAGCTTTCAGATGATGTATAAATCTCAATTTTGAAAAATTGACCCTTATGACTGGTTTTGTGGTCCAGGGTCACACACACACACATATGTAAATAAATATATATGTATGGGTATATATATATATATAGAGAGAGAGATATGTATATATATATATATATATATATATATATATATATGTAGTTTTGGATTTTGTTTTCCCTTAATAATAAAAACCTTCATTTAAAAACTGCATGTTGTGTTCACTATATTAAGTAAAGATCATATTCCATGTAGATATTTTGTCAATTTCCTACCGTAAATATATCAAAACTTCATTTTTGTTTAGTAATATGCATTGCTAAGAACTTCATTTGGACAACTTTAAAGGCAATTTTCTCAATATGTTTATTTTTTTTGCTCCCTCAAATTACAGATTTTGAAATAGTTGTATCTCGGCCAAATATTGTCCTACCCTAACAAACCATACATTAATGGAAAGCTTATTTATTCAGCTTTCAGATGATGTATAAATCTCAATTTTGAAAAATTGACCCTTATGACTGGTTTTGTGGTCCATGGTCACATATGTTCTCAATGTTCAAGAATGCTTACAAATGTGTAGGCAGGTCAAGTTAATTAAAAGTTTGTTATGATAAGACTTGAGGGTGGATGATTTTATAAAGCTAATGACATTGTGTCCCAACAGAGAGCTGCTGATCTGGCAGAAATGATCACACGTGTCATCAGAGAAGGACTTGAGGGTTTGGTTCTGAAGGATATCAAGGTACAGCCTGAGTATGATCTGAGTGTGATAATAGCATGTAATAGATTTGCATGCCAACAATACAACACATTTTTCTTTTCAGAAAGGTGTTCTAATCTGTTTTCCATGCCACTGCAAATAAAACTGGCCAACCAATTATACGTGCACTACTGGTTACATGAGTCGCTGCTGTTACATAAACCTATAATTTGGTGGCACTCTTAAACAGTTTTTCCTAAGCAACAGTGAATAGCAGAGGACGAAACTGGAACCCACTCTTTTTATACACACTGGTCGGAATAGACAAGTCACATTAAAAAATTTACCTAATTTGTACAAATATTAAGTAGTATGATACACCTATGTTAATAGCTGCCAAAAACAGAAGCATTCTGACAGCTTGTGGCTTTAAAATTAAAAAGTGCAGTGCATTTGTGTTTGTTTGGGTCACTTCATGGTTTTGTTGCTGTTTCAGGGGTATTATGAACCAGGAAAACGTCACTGGTTAAAGGTGAAAAAGGACTATCTGAACGAAGGAGCAATGGCGGACACCGCTGACCTCGTGGTGCTTGGTGCTTTCTATGGCAAAGGCTCAAATGGTCAGTATCGGCAGTCCAATCCAAATGGTTTTAAACAATAACTGAACTTCAGAATTGCTAGAGAGAAATATTATGTTTTTCTGTGTGCCAGGTGGAATTATGTCCAGTTTCCTTATGGGATGCTATGACCCAGAATCCAAGAAGTGGTGCACTGTGACCAAGTGTTCAGGAGGCTATGACGACGCCACCTTAGCCAGACTGCAGAAGGATTTGGACGTCATCAAAATTGGCAAGGTAAATATCATGATTTAATCAGTAGTGCCTCCATTGCCGTATCAGATTTATGAAAGATGTATCTCATAAGTTTCCTATCTATCTTGCTTTCACAGGATCCAAGCAAGATCCCAGGATGGTTGAAGATCGTCAAGAACTATTACCCAGATTTCATTATCCGAGATCCAGAAGTAAGACTCTTCCTAATACGACCGAAGGGATGCTTAATGTTTATGTGCTTGTAATGTGAAATGAGCTTGATGAGGCTCTGTTAAAAGCCTGGTTACAGTTGAGAATGTGATAGAAAAATGGCAATGAAGGAACTTTATTGGCTTGTTATCTCTTTAACTCAGAAGAATGTGTTTAATAGACCGTACAACACTTAAATGTTTAAGATGTTTGTACTGAATTGAAACTGTAGTAGTTTGTGTTGTGTATTGGACTATCAGGAATAATATATCCTGTATGTCAATGTTCACAGAAAGCACCAGTGTGGGAAATAACAGGAGCCGAGTTTTCCAAATCAGAAATGCACACTGCAGATGGCATATCCATCCGCTTCCCACGATGCACTCGAATGAGAGACGACAAAGATTGGAAGACCGCCACTAACCTTCAGCAGCTCAAGGTAACCTTGATTGGAAAATATTTGCATATTCGTATGCATTTTACATAGAGATGCAACCAGGAACTGTAGAATGTGCCATCAAGCATCTCAAAGATAATGTTACATGTATTTTCATAGCATGTTCAAAACGATAAATCAGTGAAATAAGTGGACAAAAATTCAAATATTAACCATGTGTTTTAGAAATGCATGGTATATACAAGGATTAGTCATTCACAATAAGATCCACATTTTTTGTTGTTAATCAAAATGTCATAACTCGATCTTCTGGTAAAATGGCATTTTTTTTCTCTGATGTATGCCAAACTTCTCCATTCATTTAGTCTGCTTAAACTCCACCCATCTACAATTGACTACAAGCTCGCATTCATTTTTTTTTTTTTAGTGCAATGCCAACATCACAAAAACCAGTCAACATCTGATGGGTACAACCCATCCCCATCCATTTTTTTTTTTACTGAAGTTACTATAGGAAAGAATTGCAACTTTAAATAAATGATCTTTCTTATAAATAAAACTTTTTTTTTTTCCTGCAAACTATTAGGTTGGTTTGTAAATCAAATATTGTAATCTTTTTTTTTTTTTTACTAAATATTTTATTTATTTTTTGCAGGAGCTGTATCGTATTTCAAAGGAGAACTGTGATTTTGAGGTGACAGCTGGTCCGTCTAAAACTAGCCAAAATGACAAGAGCTCCTCAGGAGGTGAGAGTGGAGGAAGCTCTCTCTCTGCATCTCATGGAGCTTCCACAGCTAACAAGACCAGTAAGTGTTCACCATGAACAGATCCTGTTTGGTCTGTAGTTGTCAAGTGTGACATCTGCATCATAAAAATACCATTAAAAAAGTTCTTACATTCTATAATTGTTCCAACTGTTCAGAAAATGGTCGTGCTCCCAAAGTAAAGGCAGTGAAAACAGAATCATCTTCTCCAGCAGTTAAGAGGAAACTACCCGCAGAGAAACAAGATGCCAAGAAGGTTTGTTATCTGATGAACCCATATATGCTATACAATACTATTCAAAAGTTTAAGGTCATCAAGATGTTTTTTTTTTTAAGTCTCTTATGCTCACCAAGGCTGCATTTATTTGATCAAAATGCAGTAAAACAGTAATGTTGTCAGATATTATTACAATTTATTTGAATGAACTGTTTTAATAGATTTTAAAATGTAATTTATTCCTATGATGGTAAAGTTGATTTTCAACAGCCATTACTCCAGTCTTCAGTGTCACATGATCCTTCAGAAATCATTCTATCATGCTGATTTGGTGCTCAAAAAACATTTACTATTATTATCAATTTTGAAAATGGTTGTGCTGCTTGTTTACTGGCCTAAACTTAACTTAGTTACCCCAAACTTTGAAACGGCAGCATATTTTCTTTGAACACCAGTTTCATTTATCCGTTTTTAGATCATCTCTCCACTCAAACCCTGTGATCTTGTTCTATTTCAGATAAAAACAGAACCCGTTCACAGCAATGGACAAAGCAAATTGAAGACTGTTCAAACAACTGACCCAAAAAACGAAAAGGTTTTTTTTTTTAACCTCTTTTGATGCCTATTTTGTACTTGAAGGGCACCTATTATGCCCCTTTTTACAAGATGTAATATAAGTCTGAGGTGTCCCCAGAATGTGTCTGTGAAGTTACAGCTCAAAATACCCTACAATAATTTATTATATCATTTTGAAAATGCCTATTTTGAGTGGAAGCAGAAACAGGCTGTCTCTTTAAATGCAAATGAGCCGCTGCTCCCTGCCTCCTTTTTCCTTAATAGGGCTGTGCCTTTACATCTCATACCTCGGATACTTTGTCAAAAAACATGTTGTTTTATCACATCTATCATGCTGAAATCATGTGTTTTAAAGCCATATCAGTTTAAACTTCTGATAATATGGTTTTCTGAGCGCACACATCCAAAGCATGCGCACAGAAAGCTGCCGTCACACGGCATGTGAGTACTACACTAAGTTCTCTTGCATGTCAACGGTCAAATACACACAAGTTTGTTAAAGGGGTCATCGGATGCTAAATTCACTTTACATGTTGTTTGAACATAAATATGTCGGAAGTGTGTATACACATCCACCCTATAATGATAAAAATTCACCCAGTGTTTTTTTTTTAAATCCCTATTTTGAAAATCCCCTTTCTTAAATCACCGTTCTGAGATTCCTGGCAGAATGACCTAGTTCTGCACAGGCCCCTCCCATGATAGTTGATTGACAAAGCCATCTTACCTTAGACCCTCTCGGCTTAAGTTTACACTCTGCTCGTCACCATAGATTGTATAAAAACACGGACGTGGTGTCCGTGACGTCACCCGTAGGTTTCCGAAGAGCGTTTTTGGAGCCTAAAGTAGGCGGAGCCGGCCATCGCCATCTTGGCAGCGCGTCACTGCCGGATAACCGAAAATGGGTTTTGGAGCCAGCCTTTAGCGGCCAGTCGATGAATTGTAGTTTTAGTCACTTCCGTGTTGGTTTCACGAGGGAGAACGGAAGGTTGCCGCTTGCTGGTCACCCCATGGAAGAGAGGGGCGGGGTCAGCAGAGCTCATTAGCATTTAAAGCAACATGGACTAAAACGGCTTGCTGAAAACAGAGCTGAGAACTACCATTGAGAAACTTTATCCAAAGTATGTTATAGACTTTTCATTAAGACCCTAAAGAATCATATCAACTTGTGGAAAATGGGCATCCGATGACCCCTTTAAGAAAACACAAGTTACAAAAACTGTCGGTTATGTCTGTGAAGGTAAACCGCTGGGAAAGAAATCGCATGTTTATATTAGATCTGTGTAAAGTTATTAAGTGACAGCAGTGTATTGAAAACCTGTGACTTAACTTTTATCCGAAGATATTCTACATTGGTTTCAACTGTTTTTGCCTACACAGTGAAAGTCAGACTGGCCAAAAAACACTGGACCCCACTGACTTAGTGTATTAAAAAAAAAACTTTTAAAGCTAATGGGTGTAATTTTGTTGTTACAATACTTCATCACCACTAAAACCCGTGTCGTCTTCCTGCAGACACTACTGGACATTTTCACAGGCGTGAAGCTCTACCTCCCAGAGTCAGTGCAGGACTTTGAGAAGCTTCGGCGCTACTTCCTAGCGTACGATGGAGATTTGGTGCCAGAGTATGACTCCGCTTCAGCCACACATACACTGGGAGAGCCAGAGGATGACCGTTCAGCCCAGAGGGTCACCTCCAACTGGATCTGGGAATGCATCCGAAAGAGGAGGGTGGTTCCTCTCTGCTGAATGAGGTAGAGAGACTGCTGGAAGGACACTACCACAAAGCTCAGGCATTTTGTCCTATAATGACATTGTTCATTAGAGAACAGCAAACCGGTTTCTTCAGACTCGCAGCTACAGCAATAACGAGCTGAATGAACTTTTTCTAACCGGTGTCTCAGTTTCATGTTTTTGTTAGCTTTACCACATTGTGGTATTACACACATTGTACTAGAAAACTGTCTGTTTTCAATTTTGTTGGTTTTGACATTCTCATTATGGATTCACATATTTATCATTTTTAAACCTTGGTGACATTGACCAGTGCTGCCACTCATGTTATACGCTTATTCTTCAAAGAGGTAGATAACTAATGATTTTGATTACTTCATGATACAATGTCATTTATCTGTTTTGAAAAGGATGTTTGTATGGAGTATGCTCTTGGGCACAGGATGAGTAATTAACAATACAATAGTAACAGCCATAAGGCATGATTGTGGAATGAATAATTGTGTAGAGTAAATTGGGTAAGAGCCCTTTAGCTTAGTAATGGTAGTTGTGTGTAATTTCAACTGTTTAATCATTCTAATTAAAACAAGCCTTTTGTGCACAAAGAAATTGATTTGTACCTGAATTGTGAGCACGCAACAGGGAGCAGCAGTTCTGTTCTCCAGTATGAGTGATTGTGTGAGTGTCTGTATAACATGGCATGGGTTTTCCCCCTTGTCTAATCTGTAATTTTTGGAGTTCTACTGACACATAGAGGTGAGATGCAGAATAATGCAAAAATTTATTTAGTTTTTCCATTGAAAATGGTCAATAATGTGCATTTTTACTGGTGGTGCTGAGGAAAACAAATCGTTTTTTTTTTTTTTAATTTACTCATTGCTCAATTTCACTTAAATAAGGTGCCAACATTATGCAAATGTTTTTAAGAAAAGAAGAATGCAAGGTCTTTTTGACTTGATTAAACGGTACATATACAAAAACATTCATTCAAAGAAAGAAAATGTCTTATCACCGGTCAAAGACCACAACAGAAACCGTTTGAAGAAATATTATACATATTTACACCGACTCTAAATAGACCTCCTATATATTTTTGTCAAGGTTTACTTCTTTCCTCTAGTTTCCTCTTGCCTGAAATGGAGGTTCTCCTCTCTTCAGACCAGTGACAAAGATCAAACTCCTCTACCAGATGACAAGCCTGAAGATAATTATAAAAACAACAACCGCAACAGTAAATAGAAGTAATGTCCCATGTGTACCCAACTAAGTAAAGACTTTATTGGGTTATTCTTGAAAATCAGGATTATTTCCCCAAAAACCACCTGTCGTGATGATTTGGTCAGAGTTGCGGTTCGTAAGGATGAAGTCCCTGCGTCCTCCACTCTCCGCAGGAGCACACGTGTGCGCGACACATGACTCCTTAATTTACTCATTGCTCAATTTCACTTAAATAAGGTGCCAACATTATGCAAATGTTTTTAAGAAAAGAAGAATGCAAGGTCTTTTTGACTTGATTAAACGGTACATATACAAAAACATTCATTCAAAGAAAGAAAATGTCTTATCACCGGTCAAAGACCACAACAGAAACCGTTTGAAGAAATATTATACATATTTACACCGACTCTAAATAGACCTCCTATATATTTTTGTCAAGGTTTACTTCTTTCCTCTAGTTTCCTCTTGCCTGAAATGGAGGTTCTCCTCTCTTCAGACCAGTGACAAAGATCAAACTCCTCTACCAGATGACAAGCCTGAAGATAATTATAAAAACAACAACCGCAACAGTAAATAGAAGTAATGTCCCATGTGTACCCAACTAAGTAAAGACTTTATTGGGTTATTCTTGAAAATCAGGATTATTTCCCCAAAAACCACCTGTCGTGATGATTTGGTCAGAGTTGCGGTTCGTAAGGATGAAGTCCCTGCGTCCTCCACTCTCCGCAGGAGCACACGTGTGCGCGACACATGACTCCATGACTGTCCCAGTCCAGCCTTCAAATGCCCATTCCCATCTTTGGTCACATGGTTTGTCACCTACAGTGCATGATTTCACAGAACCAGAATTTATTTCAAAAGGCATTTCAATATTTAGTCACACTCTTAATGCAAATGGAATGAAAGTTGCGACAGATCTTGTGACTTAGATCCAAGCCAAATAAATTATTGGGGGAAAAAAAACCAATCGGTTGTTGATTGGATGTGGTAAGTTGGCTGAATGCGAGCTTGCAGACAATTCTAAGAAAGAGCAGACTAAATGGCAGCAGAAATCTGTCTTTTTCCAATATTGCAACAAAATAAGAATATCTTTATGGATGAATTTTTCTAACGTGCACTTAAATTCATAAGGTGAATTTTCATTTTATGCTAACTTTCATTTTATTATCATTCACAAAGAGCAATTCCATATTCTATTTTGAACAAAACAAGCAGTATTTATGCACATTAGACTTCTCCAGGCTTGGACCCACAATTTTGAAATTCCGTAATAATTCCAGTTTTGTTTTTGTTTGTAACAGGAAACAGAAAGGTGCATACCAGTACAGCAATGTTGAAGTCTTTGGCGATCATCTTCAGCTCCCCAGCAACTTGCATCAGCAAGGACATACCTGATGCATAAGATGCTAATTAGAACAGAACATTATGATGAGTATTATGCAATATTGTAAACAAATACCCTCATTCTGTTTCCCTCCGAGCATGGATGAGAGCACAGCAGAGACTGAATCCACCATCAGCGCTTTGACTGAACCACCTCCGACAGACGCCTAGGGAACATTCAAGAGTTCTGTTACAAACAACCACTTATATCAACAGACTTTTAAAAAGAACAATACTTACCCTCTGAAGGCCATTTGATCTCAGATTTTGAAGACATGCGAGCAAAGAGAAGACATCAAATACTCGGAACACCTTGATTTTTTGAAGTGCCTCCATCAATGTATTGAAAAGGAAAAACGTAACCTCTGGAGCACAGTATGATATAATACTGTTTAAAATAATCAACTTTATGACACAAATGCTGTTCGTTTGGAATAGTTGAGCAAGGAAGCACAACTAATTACTAAATTATACTTTATTCACCTGCTCCTCCATATTAGGGGTCTTGGTTTGTAGCATCTGAAGCAGTCGGTTCGCACACATACCACTCTTTGTGTCAATGTAAAACACAGTCTGCTTCAGCTGGTGGGATATATTAACTGCAACACTAAAACACACCTACAAAGTGATCGAGAGACACACAGAGCATTATTGAACACTCACCCATTTGCCCACCCAACCCTAACAGGTAATAAATGCAGGCTAGATTTTGACATTGTAGAGCAGGATCAAGAAACTGAAAAGAGTTTCCAGGACAAAAGATCACCTGTGTTTTCCCACTCCCTGGACTTCCTGTCAGCTCAGTTATCTCCCCCGTGTAGAGCCCAGAATCTAACAGCTTATCCAAACTGAAGACAAAACAGCACAGTTTTGCTCAGAGCCTTAATACAAAATGCATACACCTAATAATACCATTCAAAAGTTTGGGGTTGGTGAGATTTTTATTTATTTTTTTATTTTCAAAGAAGGCTATGTTCATGAAGGCTGCATTTATTGATCAAAAATACAGTAAAGACAATAATATTGTGCAATATTACATTTCAAAATAATTTTTCTATTTTAATATATTTTAAAATGTAACTTATTCCTGTGATGCAAAGCTGAATTTTCAGAAGCCAATGATATATGTCATGATCCTTCAGACATTATTCTAATATGCTGAAGAAACGCTTCTTATTTTTATGTTGAAAACAGTTATGCTGCTTTAATATTTTTGTGGAAAATTGTGATATTTATTTTTTCATGAATACAAAAAAAACTGCATTTCTTTAAAATAGAAACATTAATGTCTCTACGGTCACTTTTGATTTTGAAATGCATCCTTGTAAATATTAATTTCTTAAAAAAAAAAAAAACAATGACCCCAAACCTTTCAACTGTACACCATATTATACTATGAATCCTCCACATATATGTTTGGGACCTGGGATTGCCAGTGGACAAAATTGCTGTGGAGCTCAAGAGTTCCTCATAGAGATCTGCTCCAGAGACGGGAAAAGCTGTGTATTGAGCCAACAGCACACGCCGAACAGCTACTAGAGCCTGAAAGATAACACAGTATTTAGTCTGCTAACTTTGTTTAGTGTAGTTACACAGTCTCTATGATGGATAGTGGTAAATAAAGGTGAGGCCTGATTTAATAGGCGTTAGCTGAAGTAAGAAAAGCACACTAAAAATGAAGTCATTCCACATAAGACAATGAACACTTTCGTGCAAGTTCTTCTGGGTTACATGAGACAAAGTCTTCAACTGAAAGAATTAAACATGTATTATTACAAGGCCACATGCAGTCATGGAGTAAAGAATACTTTATTGATTCCCATAAGGGACAATAGTGCTTGAGCAGCAACAGACCATTCAAAAGTTTGGGGTTGGTGAGATTTTTATTTATTTTTTTATTTTCAAAGAAGGCTATGTTCATGAAGGCTGCATTTATTGATCAAAAATACAGTAAAGACAATAATATTGTGCAATATTACATTTCAAAATAATTTTTCTATTTTAATATATTTTAAAATGTAACTTATTCCTGTGATGCAAAGCTGAATTTTCAGAAGCCAATGATATATGTCATGATCCTTCAGACATTATTCTAATATGCTGAAGAAACGCTTCTTATTTTTATGTTGAAAACAGTTATGCTGCTTTAATATTTTTGTGGAAAATTGTGATATTTATTTTTTCATGAATACAAAAAAAACAGCATTTCTTTAAAATAGAAACATTAATGTCTCTACGGTCACTTTTGATTTTGAAATGCATCCTTGTAAATATTAATTTCTTAAAAAAAAAAAAACAATGACCCCAAACCTTTCAACTGTACACCATATTATACTATGAATTCTCCACATATATGTTTGGGACCTGGGATTGCCAGTGGACAAAATTGCTGTGGAGCTCAAGAGTTCCTCATAGAGATCTGCTCCAGAGACGGGAAAAGCTGTGTATTGAGCCAACAGCACACGCCGAACAGCTACTAGAGCCTGAAAGATAACACAGTATTTAGTCTGCTAACTTTGTTTAGTGTAGTTACACAGTCTCAGTGATGGATAGTGGTAAATAAAGGTGAGGCCTGATTTAATAGGCGTTAGCTGAAGTAAGAAAAGCACACTAAAAATGAAGTCATTCCACATAAGACAATGAACACTTTCGTGCAAGTTCTTCTGGGTTACATGAGACAAAGTCTTCAACTGAAAGAATTAAACATGTATTATTACAAGGCCACATGCAGTCATGGAGTAAAGAATACTTTATTGATTCCCATAAGGGACAATAGTGCTTGAGCAGCAACAGTACTTCAATGAACAGTCCTCTATTTTTTTATTCATGTCGGTTCAAACTGCGCTGTTATTTTTTTTGTTGGAACACACTCAGCTCTTTTCTATACAACGACAGTTCATTGTCAAACTCAATTCAAATTTTTTTTTGCGAGGAACAGACCAAAAATTATTTCATTATTCAAGGAATTTTTTCCCCCTCCGCCAAGGCATTCAAGGCCAAAATACCACTGTTTGTTTGACAGGTTTCTGACATGAATTTCATTATCAAAGCTATCTTATGGCTCCAGAAGACTCATATTATGAATATATCTCAAATTTCACATGGAATTCTATTGTGGTGCTTGTATGGGTTTATTTAGTCAATTATAAGGCAACATGAAATGTTCTATCTACTTTTAATGCATGTTATTGATCTTACTGTGAATAATTCATTTGCACATTTTTCAATTTTTAACTTCAGTCTTTACCAAAAGGTTAAACTGAATCTTTTGGTAAAAACAACAGGCTTCTCTCTAGTTATGTATTACAGACTTCTCCAGTCATTTAGACCACTTTACGATTATAATTATAAGGGTACACGAATGAGAAGGGAAAAAAAGATCTGCCTGGAGAAATCATTTAACACTGTAAAATTCCATTCAAAAATAAAATTGTCCATTTTTATTTCATGGCGACTTTAAAGACTGACAGATTTGACCACCATGATCTGTGGTTGTATGAACAGCTATGAGCAGAAAAAAACTTTTTATTTTTATTTTTTTTAAACAATTTTGGATGAGTAAATAACTACAGAAGCATAAAATACACAATATACAGATATATAATTCCAACACAATAAAAAAAAGACCCAAGATAATTACACAGTAAATAAATCTAACATTAAAGATTTTTAAAACATTTTTAATAAGCTATTACTGTGCTAGATGGTTTCATCTCCTACTATCTAGTACTTCTTGTTAGTGCTGGAAAGATGAAATGAACTGAAGCTACATGTTGCTATTTGGTGATCATTGTCAACACCTGTTTTGATATCCTCTGACTGTAAAGCCTTAATGAATTCCTCGTTTATTCCAGGGCAGACCCCTTCTCTCAAGATCACCATGACTCCCTAGACAGAGTTTAAGAACACAATCGACAGCAATGTTAATAAAAACGGGATAACAAGAACGCTACGTTAAACATCTTAACAACAAAATACTTGATCTTCTCACCAGATGGCTAGAAACCCCATTAACACACACTTATGCGCTTCACATCAGGGTTCTTCTGGGTGTCTTCACATATTATGAGACATCCTCATGACTTCATATTGCTGCCCGCCACATTTCAACCCCAGTCAGCGAGCAGCGCTATTGACAGGAGAACCGTCCAATCACAGCCTCCGTCGATTTGCCTAAGCCAATGACAGGCTTCCCATTTGTGCTAAGCCCCGCCTCGCGTGATCGGGGCGTACGTGGAGAAATGAAAGTAACGCTAATACGCTATTGGTTCTGCTGGTTCCTAAACACAGAAGAAGACATCTACAGTCAGTTTGTTTCCGTCAACCAACAGCTCGCTATAGACGCAAAGGCAAAATAAAAACGTGTTTTGAGAATATAGCGCACGTGCAAATAATGGGAAGGGGTGTTGGGCACTCCTATACCGCTGTCAGCTGTGTGTTTGTCGCTCAGGCCCGTTAGCCTCGAGTCTGTTAGCTTTAGCCGCCTGCAGCTGTCGTACGCACGCACGCACTCGCGGGGGCAAAATGGTGAGTTTGAGATTTCCAGCTTGTTTTACGTTAATCGCTTAACAGGTCGTATTTGTGTGGTTGGGAATGATTGCCTAACTACTTAGCCGCATAGCTGCTCGCGTTGCATGTTGCCAGATTGAGCAGTTTCTGTGTGGGAACAGTAATGATACGTGACGTTCAGATCGGAGCTCGTAGCTAACACAGGCAGCTAGATGTCGGCTGTGTGTCAAAACATTGTGAGTGGCCTGTATGTACTGCAGTTATAGGTGTCACAGACCCGTCAGTGATGCCCCACAAATACTTTCTAGTTAACTCACTGGAGTTTGGCGTGTAGCCGTCGTGTAATGTGTGCTGCAGAGTGCAGACTATGACAAAGAGGTCGAGAGATTCAGGCCGACATCGGCAGTCTAATAAGAGCAAATATGATACATAACCGAGTGTACCTGCCGGTTAGACCCCTGTCTGTAAAAATAGGGAAGCTAAACCTAAGGAGTTTAACGATTATGATTTATATTTCTTCTTAATGATTCTGTTTTTTAAAGGTTTCCTTTACAACTTATGAGTAAGAAATGTTTGTAAAAAAAGACTTCCCTCAGTAGTCTGTTGCCAGACTTTTCTGGATTCAACAGATCAATTATAGGACCTAACAAATCAGAAATACGATTTATGAATTGACATTTTTGTGAAAGGTCTGTTTACACAGACTGTTTAATTGCTTTCTTAACACACTTCCTGAGGGTAGATTAACTTTTAAAAAAAAGTGTGGGAAAAAAAATTTAACACTTCAAAATTCCATAAAATAAGAGTGATCAATTTTGATTTCGTGGCGATTTTAAAAACTGACAGGCATGGTCACCGTGATTTGTGGTTTTATGAACAGCTAAATCTTTTGCTTTTCATTTGTGGAAAAAAAGTGTTTTAGATTTGGAACGAGTAAATGACTACTGAAACATAAAATACACAATATAAATATTCCAACACGATAAAGAAGAACCCAATACAATTGTTCAGTAAATAAACTATAATAAACATAATTAATAAAGAATTATTAATGAGAATTAGTCCCCCCCGCAAAATACTGCCACTTAGACCCGTCTATAAAAATAGTGATACGAGTCATAAGGAATTTTACGATTCCTATTCTGATTTACTTCGAATTCACAGATCCTTTACTACTTATGAGGAAGAAATATTTGTAAAAATACCTCCCTCGACAGTCTGCTGGCAACTCTTGAGATCGTTTATAGTTTCAACAGAACAAATATAGGACCTAACAAGCCAGAGATAGTATTTATGAAATTCTTGTAAAATGTCTGTTTTGTTTAATGGCATTTCACAGACTTTTAGAGGTGGCATGTACGACATTCAAGAGTTGGCCATAATTATATAAACGTATAGGCCTAGATACCAGAGTGCAGTAAACGGTAAAACTATATTGCGTTACAAACCGGTGTGTTTATGATTACAAAAATGCATTTAAAATAATATGATAAAATATCATTTTACAATGTCAAGAGGAGTAGTGGTCTATTTTTTCAGTGAAAATAACTGGAAGCAGCTGTCCCCGGAAGCCTTGCACATTCAAGTTGCAAAATGCGTAAAAAATAAGGTGGTTAGTGCAGCAGCTAAGAAGTAAAAACCCAATTTCATTCAGTTGTAGCGAATCAGCTCATGGGAAATATGAATAATTAACCATAACTAGTTATAATTAACTATTCATATTTTAGATCCACTGTAGATATTTAGCTGACCACTCAGGGTCAACCGTCTTGTCAATTCTAAGAACGTTAATTTCCTGGTTAAAGGAAATAACCTTCTTACTGTACAATTCTATAAGTTTGTAACATAAATCTGCATGATTATTGACTCCGGTTATGAGTAAACAATGAACACATCAAGTGTGATACAAGTAAGGTTTTATTAACTACATAAACACTTAAACTAGTCCAACATACTACATAAACACATTAAGCCAGTCTAACATACACATACACACACACACACACACAAACAGTTGGTATAGGAAAGGGTTAAAGTTTAACTCAGCATAGAAAGAGGCATAAAGAATGAATTTTATGAAACACTTTGCATATTCAACAGATCTAAAACCTGAGGGAAAACGTCAGATTCTTAGTTCAAACAAACCTTGTAAAAAGGTGTAACTGATACTTAATGCATCAATTAAATCGACTAAGTTTGATACTTGCGTATGTCTGAAAAAGATTCCTGATGCAATCTTAAGGCCCCAAGATCTTGCTGAAGTTGGTTGATGAAAAAGAGCTAGTTTGAGTCAGAATCACTTGATGAATGAAAAGGACTAGGCCGGAGCCTGGCACGAGCTTTGGTATCCTGGAGCGTTTCTCACATCTTCATCTTAGCATCTCACTGAACCACCGAACAGGGCGGGTCACATGGAGTGTGGCCTTTTAAAGCCTGCAGAGATTCACGCCTCTCAAGATGGGTTCGTCCAATGAGGAAGGCTGAAATCCCAAGGCACATTCAAGTTGCAAAATGCGTAAAAAATAAGGTGGTTAGTGCAGCAGCTAAGAAGTAAAAACCCAATTTCATTCAGTTGTAGCGAATCAGCTCATGGGAAATATGAATAATTAACCATAACTAAGCACGGATAAAAATAGTCTATAATACAACAGATTAAATACAACACAGCAATAATATACACACTGGCCTGAAGAAAATGGGTGTTCATTCAAAGAAGGTTTTCCTATGAATTAATTAGTAGAACAGTCCATTTCTCCTGTGCATTTTTACCCCTTGTTTCTGGAGAAAGCAGAATGAGAGCCGGCTCGCATTCCACAAGGTTGTAAATGTATCGGGTTACCATGAAACCAGGGTCTTGTTCGGCGTCCTGGGGTGTTACAAAGTATTTGTGAAATCTAGCTAACAAAATATATATTGTGTGTTGGAGTGGTCCAGACGCTACACAGTTATTTTTTTAACAATAGCTTATTGTGAGCTACGAGGTTAATCAATGGAATATGAGTCTGTTGAAACCATCAGCCCACGTTATTTGAACTTGTTTAAAAAAAAAAAATCATATTCAACATAAGAATTCCTCATGAAAAACAACATTATCCATGATTCTGCAGAGAAATGTCCACCAATCAGAGAATCACGACAAGCAAGTTAATGGCTCTTGAACATGCAATTATGCAATCACTCACTGAATTAAGTTAAATATTGATGAGGTCATGTGATGAAGAATGCACGTTCAAGAACCATTAATGGAACTGAACAACAAGAACAATTTGGGTCCAATATTTTGAAGAAAAAAATGATAGATTGTTGATCTTTGTCAAATTTATTTTCATGTTCCGAGTACAGCTGTAAGGATGAAAACATATGCCTCAACTCACTATAACGTGAGGTTGTGTTACATATGTTGCATAATGCACAAACCAGCATGAGCTCGTAATCCATGCCACGCTGTTGCTTCTGCAAGTTAAGGAAAAGAGGTTTCTTGATAGTTGCGAGATTGAATTGTCTTAATTTAATTTGTCTTTTGGTGTAAAACAGTTTTTCGGCCACCCAGAAGATGTCAGGTTATTTACTGATAGTATTGTCTCTTTATTCATTTTGTCAACTCATTGATCCAGTGTTTGTTCTAGTATGTGTGTGGGGTGTGGTGTTTCTGCTTGCATTTCTACCCTAAACTGTTTGACAGTATCTCTGGTTGTTCTCAACACAATTGAGTTATAGTCCTCTAATTATTCTTAAGCTGCAATAATATTTGATTTTGTAATGAGTAATCCTTGTTAATATTGATATTGTGCGACAGAAGCAAGACTTAGAATCAAGATCTGCCATTGACTGGTGTTTAGGTGCGCATACATGTCTTAATGACTCTAAAGCAAGTTGTGAAACTTCACAGTTCAGCTCTTGTCATGCATAGAAGTGAAGAGAGAACAAATAATAAACTAATAAGACCCAAATATTGACTTGGAGCCATATGTTAGTGCTTAGCAAACCTTTGTGCCGTATGGGTAAGATTAACACAAACCGGTTCCTATTCAGATGTCAGACGTTAATTAGAATTTACTGGAGTGTGATTAAGTGCTTGTGAATTCAATGCCAGTGTTGATGTAGGTGAAAGTTTCCCTAAGCTTGAGGGACTTCTTTTTTTTTCTCTTGTTGCAGGTGTTGTTGTTGAATCCACTGGAGAATCTAAAGACCTACATAAGTAACCGTCCACCGCTGGTTATTTTTATGGTCAGCGTCAGTGCTGTGGCTATCGCTTTCCTCACTATAGGATACTTCTTTAAGATCAAGGAAATCAAATCACCTGAAATGACTGAGGTAGGAAATGCCTTGGTTTAGCTCAAATGTTTGAGCCGTGAACCTTTGAAAATACTTGAGAATGTAATGGTTAATGATAAGTAGGCAGGTGTTATTTTAGTGCTGTTTTATACTATTATAGTATTTATTGATATTTTAAATTAACTAATTATTTTTATATTTTCACTTTTCATTTTAATCATCGTTTCAATTTTAGTAATGTAATTTGTGTTAGTTTTTGTTTTGTTTTAATATTTTATATAGCTTTAATTTATTTTCATTTTATTTCAGTTTTAGTAATTTGTTTTTATTAATTTAGTATTAATCTTTATTTATTTCAGTCAGTCATCAAGACTGTAAATAGCTACATTTCTATTTATTTTTTTCTTTCTATTCTATTTATTTTATAGTTTAAAAAAATCTCTCTCTCTCTCTCTCTCTCTCTCTCTCTCTCTCTCTCTCTCTCTCTATATATATATATACACACAGTGGGTACGGAAAGTATTCAGACCCCCTTAAATCCTTAAATGTTCTGTCAGATAAATTAATTTACCATAAATGATTTCTACTATTAGAAGTTTGCGGTTCCTTGATGGGAAACTACATACGTTTGAAAATTTTGAATGTGTACAGCTATATTATATAGTGGGGAAAGACCATTGAAACAAGATTATATTTAAATAGCATACTTAATTTCTATTTTTTTTATTTTCATACAATATTAGGTTATACTTTATTTCAGCATTATTTAAATTATGACAAACCGTTTTTAATAGTTTCAATTAATAATGACACTGTAGTAGACATACAGGTATGAAAATCATGTTCTTCTGGGCATTATTATTGATCAGGAAATGCCGGAGATAAACTTTACTTTGGAATTAATCAATTTTGTAACTTTGTTTTTTTTTCATGCCCTCTAGGATTGGAACACCTTCCTTCTCCGGTTCAATGAGGTTGACTTTTGCATCTCAGAAAACGAGACCCTCAAGCATAGCTTGAACGAGTCCATCACTCAAGAGAGCACAGTGACCAGCAGTCAAACGCGATCCAGCACACAGTCACCACCCCTGCTGGAGGACCCGGGGCCGATCAACATCTCTGTGCCCATCACATTGACCCTGGATCCACTGAGGCCATTTGGGGGCTACTCTCGCAATATTACCCACCTCTATGCCAGTGTGCTTGGGCAGCAAGTTGGCCTTGCTGGTATGTCTCTATTCTTTTTTAACCTGTATGTGTTTGTTGGAAATTTACCTTGGATGTGTGCCATCTGATAGCATACCTCCACGTGGTCAGTGATTTTGTCAGCCGTTTTTTAGCTGTTTTTCACATAGACTGTTTCCTAACTTGCATATTTACCAAGCAATAAGAATTTTGCACTTCCTTGATAGGAAACTACCTGTGTTTGGATGTGTACAGCTATATTCGGCAATGAGGAAAGACCATTAAAACCTACTCAAATCATAGATAAAGCCTGACAATAATAATGATAATGCATATTTAGCTTCTTCAGTTGAAATTGTGCCAAAATAAAATTGGTCTGGTTAAATGGTATGTGTGTTTTAGATAAAATGCATTTTCAAGATGCATATCAGAAAATCTTCCTTATGCTGTGTCTGTTGCATCATGAATCAGTTGTGTACAATTTATTATTACTTAACTTTCAGATTCATATCTATTGGTAAAAACAGCCATGATTCCTTCTCTGTGGCATACAGCATCTTGTGATTGAGATCATATTATTACATTTTCCCCTTTCCCTCTTAAGAAAAACACATAAGAGAACCAAACCAAATGTCTTTATTGTTACACGTTGAGTTGTGGGCAGTATTAGCTGAAATGGATGCAAACATTGAAACTCAAAATATTTAGTGTACTATTTCACATACAGTACCATTCAGAAGTTTGGGGTCAGTAAGATTTAAAAAAAAATGTATTTGGGGAAAAAAGTCTGTTATGCACACCAAGGCTGCATTTATTTGATCAAAATACAGTAAAACTGTAATATTATTTCGGCGGAATAAATAAACTTTCCATTGCATGGTTTGTTAGGATAGGACAATATTTGGGCGAGATACAACTATTTAAAAAAAATGTATTTGGGGAAAAAAGTCTGTTATGCACACCAAGGCTGCATTTATTTGATCAAAATACAGTAAAACTGTAATATTATTGCAGTTTAAATAGATTTTGAATTGCCATTTATTCCTGTGATGGCAAAATACAGATCAAAATCCAGAATGCAGATTTGGTGCTGAAGAAACCTTTCTTATTATTACTAATCTTGAAAACAGTTGTTCTCCCCCCAGGATTTGATGAACAAAGTTTAAGAGAACAGCATTTATTTGAAATGGAAATCTTTTATAATCTTTTGTAACAAATGTCACGTGACATGTCATTAATTTCATTTTTGATCTTACTAACCTCAAATATTTGAATAGTAATATACAACATATGTAACACTGGATGAAAAAAAACTTGTTGAAATTGAGATTTCGGCGGAATAAATAAACTTTCCATTGCATGGTTTGTTAGGATAGGACAATATTTGGGCGAGATACAACTATTTGGAATCTGAGGGTGCAAAAAATCTAAATATTGAGAAAATCGCCTTTAAAAAGTTGTCCAAATGAAGTTCTTAGCAATGCATATTACTAATCAAAAATTAAGTTTTGATGTATTTACGGAAGGAAATTTACAAAATATCTTCATGGAACATGATCTTTACTTAATATGCTAATGATTTTTGGCATAAAAATAAAATCGATAATTTTGACCAATACAATGCATTTTTGGCTATTGCTACAAATATACCCGTGCTACTTACGGCGGTTTTTGTGGACCAGGGTCACATTTAATGATTATAGTAAATTCCAACCCAAAATTTTTAACAGAATTCAGCCTTGTTGGCTTTCTTATTCAATCAAACAGATCAGATTGGAAAAGTCGTCGCTGTGATGTTGTTGTTGTTGTTGTTGTTGTTGTTGTTTTTGATAGGGCTCTTTCTCTCTTTCTCTTTCCTGGTGTTTTGGCTGAACGTAGTCCAGTTCAATCAATGGTCCGTTGTTCGCAAAGGGATAGCAGTGGGAGAGAGGCCGGAGCTAAATACCTTCTAGATATCACTTGCAGGCACATCTAAGCTCCCTTTGTTTTGCAGAACATGCTGACTCTGTGTGGGTGTGTTTGTGTCATTAAAGGCAGAGAGGCCCATGAAGAGATGAACATCACATTCACTCTGCCGGTAGCCTGGAACTCAGATGAATGCGTTCTGCATGGTCGTTGTGAGCAGATGGTCTTCAGCACCTGTATGACCATCACAGCAGCCAGTAATGTCTTCCCAGTCACAGTGTAAGTGTCCATAAGTCACCTTACATTTTTTGTGTATAGTTTTACTTATAAATCAGGATGTCTGCTATTATCAGGAAAGATAAAACCAGAAAAAAAGTCTAAAATTCATAATATTCAAATGTAGTGTAGTAGTTTACAACAGTACACACAACAGTAGTTACATACCACTTGTCTTCTGTAGGGATGCTGGAAATTTTTTTGTAATATTAGTAAATATTAATAATATTTGTTCTTGCATTCAGAAGGAAAGCTCTTTTTCCTGTAAGCTGAGCCAAATAAGTAGATGTGGATTAAAAAAAAATTGATATAGACTATATGCATGTTTTAGTTATGATGAGCTCTTTGCTCATCCTGAACCCTAACCCCCTGTTTATATGCACAGTTTGTTAGATAAAGGGGGTGGTACAACTTAATCTTACCCTATTTTCCCTTACTATGTCTTTTGTATTTTGCCATATCAAATATTGTAGGTTTTCATCTCCGTATTTTCTCTATCAATTAGTTTGTTTGTGTGCTGAGTAACTAAGACCTCAGAAATTAGTGTTTAACGGGATCGTTCACCCAAAAGTTAAAAAAAAAAATTGCTGTTAATTTACTTACTCTCAGGCCATCCAAGATGTAGATTTTACTTTAGTAGAACAGTAAAGAAACTTTTTAGTTTACACCCTGGTCTTTGGTGATTTATAAAATGCAAGTCAATGGCTTCTGGCACTTGAGAGTCAAAACGGCATATATTGGCAAGACAAAATGAATAACTGTGGCTCCTGATGATATCTTGATGTTTGATGAAGCAAAATGATTGACCTGTGCAAGAAACTGAACATAAACTGTAATCCATAGCCTCAGTCAAATGGTCCGGAGTGATGTCCAGTTTGCAAAAGAAACATTCTTTTGAGCTGGTTCTTTTACGTGAACTGGATGAATCTGTTCACTCGAACTGAAGAACTCGATGATATGAGTATGCATGAATTGAGCACTTAAATGAAGAGGAGAAGTGAAAGTTTTATGGTTTTTCATAGTTTATGTAAAAAGGGTGAGTTGAGTAAGTCTAGTTTATTCACTTTATATGGTTTAGATATGTAAAACAGCCATGTTTCACATAAATATTGGGTGTTTTAATAATATAATATATTGCGTATATATATATGTCACATCATTGCATGGTTATGTAAACAAACTGGTGAATCAGTTATTTGAACCAGTCCATTGAAACGAATTGTCTGAAAGAACCAGTTCATTGAAAAGATTATCTGGACTTCACTGTTTGCCTGTGAGCCACAGGTATTAATTTAGTCTTGCCTGATATTACTCTCAAGTGTTGGTAGCTAGGACCTTGGTTTAGCTGAAAATTGCCTTTACTGTCACCTACATGTTGGATTCCCTGAGGGTGAGTAAATTTTGGGCAAACTATGCCTTTAACTGACCCAGACAGCTGAGGCAAAACAAAAAGAACATACACAGTGGGCACATGGAAGACTTGCAGCATAGTGCAAATTTGTGTTACGTAACTGAGAATAGTTTTTTTAAGGGTCCTAATTGGAGTTTCCTTCATCTACAACGAGTAATTCATACCTTGTTTTAAAAATCCTCTGCAGGCAGCCGGCTCACTGTGTCCCAGAGACCTACAGTAATGCCACATCCTGGTACAAGATTTTCACTACAGCACGAGATTCAGACACTAAGTACACACAGGAGTACAACCCATTCTGGTGTTACAAAGGTGCCATTGGGAAGGTGTATCACACACTGAATCCCAAGCTCACTGTCATCGTTCCAGATGTGAGTGTTGACAGCAACTCATTTGTGTGTATGTGTGTTTTTTAAATGCCTTGTGAAAGTACAGTACTAATAGCAGGCAAAACACCCTAGCAACCACATAGCAACACACAAACATATAGGTCCTGTTTTTACCTGGTATTAGGATAAGTTTTCCTGATCACAAGTGGTCTGCTGAGATCTATTACTGTTTACACCTGGTCTTAACATGTGTTTTAAATGTGTCTTCTGCGACCACATGTTTGGATTTTTTTCTAGACCTTCTGCGATTTTTCATTTTACATTTTACATCTCTTCACGGGACTGCCAGCTAAAAGAAAGGAAAACGAATGGTGAATCATAATCCGTTTGTTGCCCACTTGAATGTGAGCAAGTTTCATTAAAAGAGCAACATTTTGAACAAAAAGCTGAGAAAATAGTGTTTTTGACAAAGACCATGTCTGGATGGGATTGGTGTTTGATATAAAAGCTGAATAAATAAGCTTTCCACTGATGTATGGTTTGTTAGGATAGGGCAATATTTGGCCGAGATACAACTATCTGGAATCTGAGGGTGCAAAAAAAATCAAAATATTGAGAAAATCACCTTTAAAGTGGTCCAAATGAAGTTCTTAGCAATGCATATTACTAATCAAAAATTAAGTTTTTATATATTTATGGTAGGAAATTAACAAAATATCTTGATGGAACATGATATTTACTTGATATCCCAATGATTGTTGGAATAAAAATAAAATCGATAATTTTGACCAATACAATGCATTTTTGGCTATTGCTACAAATAAACCCCAGTGACTTAAGATTGGTTTTGTGGTCCAGGCACACACATGTGATTGCTTCTTCACCTAGTTTTGATCCAGACATTCAGTACTCTTTTAGAAAATGTGTAATAGCGCCTCCTACAGTATAAGCTGAAAAATTCTGTCAATGGCGAGGGAAGCACTCTCATGACGAAATGATGACAAATCCCGTCAGTGGTGGGGATAAATATATTTCTCCTTCATAAAAATAAAAACAATTCTGGGCAGTGACGTCTCTCTCCACCCCATGCCGTTCAAATCTCTCCAAACCGGTGCCGTTCGTTTTTTCTCGATTTGTGCCGTTAAAAGAAACCCTGTAACTATGACCGCTTCTTTTATATAATAAAAATACACTTTTTATGAACAGTGACGTCACTCTCCACCCCATGCAATCTAAATCGTTCCAAAATGGTGCCATTCGTTTGTGCTGGTTTGTGACGTTCAAATTTACATTGTATCTATTTCCCGTCCTCAGAAATAACAAATACAAAAGGCCCAGTGACGTCAGTCTCCACCCCATGCTGTCCAAATCACTCCAAACCGGTGCCGTTCGTTTGTGCTCGATTTGTGCTGGTTTGTACCGTTAAAAGAAACAATGTAACCATGACCTCTTCTTAAATATAAACTTTACTCTCGACCCCGTTTAGCGCGGCCGCAGAGTTAAAAATTAAAAAAAAAAAGTGTTTGTGCTACCTTAAAATTTTAAGTTTAGTCAGCTCCAAGTTTTCACTAACTTCATATTTCAAGATGACTAAGCTTAAATTTCATGGCAGCATTAAGTTGAGACAGTCTTTTTTTTTTTTTTTTACAAACGATTATTTATCGCACTGCATAAGAAAACAAAAAGGACATAATGGACTGTAGAAAAAGTGCTCAAAGATAAAATAGCCTTAAGCTATACTGAATGTATGAAAAAAAATTAAATAAAAAAAGACCACAAAAAACTGATAATGTAGCTACATATCAACGAGGTAAAACTTTTTATTAATATTTTGCAATCAAAAACTCACATGAGCGTGTGGGTATGCAATTTTTAACACATTAAATTATGATATGCAAGTCTATGTAGACATTTCATTTGATTTCATTCAAAGATATTTTAAACAAACACACCTTGGCTGTCCTTCACGCATTGCCTATTCCTCAAAGAGAAAATACAGCTGAGCAATATCATGGTAATGTTTATGCTTCGAATATTTCAACTGCAAAATGCATAATTCAATACACATTTAAATAATAATAATAATACACAATAGGCTACTAAGTGAGAAAACAGTTGATGTCGATGGTAAAGTCAGGCTACTTGCTAGCTATATTAAAATATACAAAGTAACCTTGTTACATTAAAGAGCCTGCTTTAACGGATAAAAATAGTTTTGTTGGTAGGCTATACCTTGGTATAAATTATTGCATTTATGAATCAGTGATATGTTACTTGAATATAAACCAGTAATTTAGTCCTATGTTGTATTTTTGTAACAAATTAATACAAATAGCAACAAACAAGAACACGAATATGTGATATTAAGTTGCAATAGCCTGTTCCGAGAAAATGAAAATTCTGGAGTTGGTGAAGTCACTGGCAATAAAACTTAGAAAAACCTTGTAAACCAGCAGATTTGCAAACTATAGAAGACAGGAATTTGGACGAGCGGCTTGCGTTCCATCACTTTTCCTCCAGATATTTGTAATGTTTTACGGAGGAGAAATAAAAATAGAATGTTCATTTTAACGGCATCTAGCACAAACGTTGGCACGGACGGAGAGCTCCCTGAATTAGCATATATTTGTTATTCCTGGGGGAATATGTTCAGTATTCTAATGGCACAAATCGAGCACACATGAATTAGAACGATTTAAGGCTGATTTATACTTCTGCGTCGGACCTACGCCGTAGCTTACGCATAGACGCACACGCATACTCCGTAGCCTGACGTGCACCTCTCCAAAAATCTAACAGCGCGTCAATTCTACGCAGACCGCAAGTGCTGTGATTGGTCTGCAAGAACCCCTCCCTCCATATGTACTTGAGTTTTGTGTGTTTATATGTGCACTTTAATATATTTTAATGTTACACCTTCTTATATAAAACAAAGCAAAGAACAAGTGTCTTATAATTTATTATACTAGATAGCATTATACATCAGTAGTTGTCCTCGACAAACAATGTTGATCTGCTGTGGTACAAGTCCTTGTGCAGATTGAAAGTATGCCATCATCTCCTGTTCCGTTATTGTCTCCTTTTTGTAGTTTTAAATAATGATTTAATGATTTGATATTTATTTGCCGCCGTCACGGCTATAATGCTTCTCCGACGAGCTGCTTCTGCTTCGGCTTTTGCCGTGGTACTGTGGGTTACACCAGCAACATGCCTGACTAGCGGTTTGCATGTGTACTGCACGTTGACGCGGACAACGACGCAGAAGTATAAATGAAAACTGACGCATAGCCTACGGTGTAGGTCTGACGCAGAAGTATAAATCGGCCTTTAGACTCGCAGTAAAAAAAAAAAAAAACATCTCCTTGAAATTTAAGCTAAGTCAACTTGAAATATGAAGTTGGTGAAAACTTGGAGCTGACTAAACTTAAAATTTTAAGGCAGCACGAACACAAATTTGTTTTTTCCTTTTAAACTCTGCGGCCACGCTAAATGGAGTGTTGAGTAAAGTTCCCATTATACTTAGGAAGAGGTCATGGTTACATTGTTTCTTTTAACGGCACAAACCAGCACAAATCGAGCACAAACGAATGGCACTGGTTTGGAGGGATTTGGACAGCATGGGGTGGAGAGTGACGTCACTGGGCCTTTTGTATTTGTTATTTCTGAGGACGGGAAATATATTTGACGTTCATTTTAACAGCACAAATCGAGCACAAACGAATGACACCAGTTTTGTGCGATTTAGACGAACTGGGGTGGAGAGTGACGTCACAGCTCCCGAAAATATTTTGGTTATATCTAAGGAAGGAAAATAGATAGTGTTTGTTTTAACGGCACAAACGGGCACAAATCAAGCACAAACGAACTGTGCTGGTTTGGAGAGATTTGAGCAACATGGGGTGGAGAGTGACGTCACACGGTCAAAAAAATTATGTTTAATATCTCAAACACCAAACCAGCACAAACGTTCGTTTTTGCGGCACAAATCAGCACAAACGAATGGCATAGTTTTGGTGATTATTTCTTTTTATGGGGTGTCAACTTCACGGAGGTGCAAACAGGGCCTCAGAACATCTTAGTAACCATATAGTGATTTTGTGTGAACCATCCACAACACACTAGCAAAGTGTTGGTGAATTTTATTTTTTATTTTATTTTATAGTGATACATAAATATATACTTTTTTAAATACAGTATTCACATTATAATATACCTGTATTAAAAAGTGATATAATTTTACTGTATCATCCTAATCAGACTGATGCCAGGAAAAAAATAAAATAAAAATAAAAAATCTGTAACCATATGGGTAATAATGTTCACAAATATTCACTATTTATCACTTTGAATTACTATACAGAATATGAACTATCTTGTTATTATTTTTTTGTACATTTTAACAAAGAGGCAAGTTGTGTTGTGCAGGTTGTCAAATTGTCACTATAATTCAAGAGTGCGCTCTCTTTCCTGATAGGACGATCGCTCTCTCATTAACCTGCACCTCATGCACACCAGCTACTTCCTGTTTGTGATGGTCATCACAATGTTCTGCTATGCAGTCATCAAGGGCAGGCCTGGCAAAGTTCGACAGAACAACCCAGATTTCTGTCCAGAAAAGGTACGACTTGGTATATGAGATCTGTGTGATAGAGAAGTTGTGCAGTTGCTGACATGTTGATGTCGTCATCCAGCTCCCAACAAACATGTGTACTAGTTGAATGCTAAAAGTGCCTGTTTATTTCACAGGTGGCCTTGTCTGCGGGATAAATGGGGGTTGGTGAACATCTGAACCGAAACATATCGGAAAGGGAAGGAAGAAAACTACATGTTGCCTACTGAACCCAAGAGAAGGGTGCAAAAAAAAAAAAGCTCTGTGAATGCATTACTCTGCAATGTTGGGTCACTCCAACCAAAGACTTTTAAGTGCCTGTATCTACTGTGTAAATAATGATAGGACTCTTAAATTCAGTACAGAAGCAGTCTGCCTGAGCTTCCCCCTGCACCCTGTGCCATCCTGTCAATGTTCAGTATATCCAGTATCAACAGAGGACAGTGTTTGGCTTGAAATGTTCCGATGGGGAATATCACCTCCACTGAATCTGATCCCTTTTCACACTCGCTCTTTGCGTTCTTGATCAGCTCACTTCCTATGACATTTGATTTCTCTGGAGGTGACCTTTGCCTTGTCATTCCTCTTGTGTCTTTGTCTTAACCGACCCTTTCATGTGTGTCCATTGCAGATTCTGCAGTGGCATTTCTTTTGATTCCTCTTTGAGGATGGGCAGATGCATGGATCTCTGCCATGTACCATGATCAACCTGCTGGTCATGATCTTTGGACGCGTTCCACTAGAGATGACAGCAGGCTTCTGTACGACACGCTTCTTTTATCATCGAACCCACGCTGGTTTTATTGTGAACGTGTCTAAATGAGATGCCCAAGTGGAAGTTGGCACAGCGCTTGAATAAATTCCTTTTAAAAGCAAATAAAAACACAAACATCTTACTCAGAATGTCACCATGTTAGTGAGTCGAGATAAAATGCCTGTTCTTGGATCGATGGACTTGTGTGTTGAAATCGAAATGAATGCAATGATTAATGGCTTTGGGCTTCACGTCTCTGTTTCTGGACACTTCAAATTAATATATTTGTAAAATCAGCAAATTAACAGCAGTGATGCAGCATCAATCTCTTGTACGTTTAACATTGTTTAAAAAATGTAAATCATTATTGTAGATATTTTTTTGTAATCACATTACTTTCCAGTTTTGTTTTTTACAAAACCTTTTCTACCTTCATCCATTGTGTTTCTTGCCTTTTGATTGTTTCGTTTCATGCCTCATTTGATACTTAAGCAATGCGTCTGTTTCGTTTTAATCTTAGTGCAATATCTGACCTGTCTTTTTGCCTTCCAAACCTTATTTAGTTATTCTTATTGTCATTAGGTTTTCATTTCCACCCAATGAAATGCATATCATGTCATATCGCTTGAGACGTATTACGAGAGAGTGCTTTCCTCCTCCAATCTGTCTAGTTCATGCTTTTAAGCATCTTTGTCCTCTCCACCTACAAAGTTTCACTGCTCTTTATCGACAAACCCATTTTCCCATCATGCCTTGCTTAATTACAGCCCGCTGCATCAATCACGGTTCATCAGCACTCCCCTTCTTTCGCCCTATATTAAAGCCCATAATAAACAAGCATCCAACCACGAATGTGCCTTTGCACGGTCTCACCCATGTTCGCCACACTTTCTTTGACCCGTTTCCTCCTTCGGTTCAACCTATTGTATTCATTTTGAGCATGTACTGCTCACACTGACTTCCTCCCCACTTCATATCCAATTCGGAGTCAAAACTGCAGTTTTGCAGTTGGGAAAGAGTGGAATTAATTTGTGCTTTTTCTGTTGATGCATAAGAGCAAAGACTTGCTTGTTTTACTCGCCAAATCCATCCTACAATAACTAGTTTGATAGATTTTCAAGTTAGAAAAAAAAAAAGCTATATGATGCTTTGAAACCTTTGAATAGCAATATCTTGCATTTGGGACATTTATTTGTACGTTCGACTGATGCGTTTGTGCTTTTTTTGAGACCTTTGCTCACGTCTAGTTTCTCTTTGGGATCGTGAGATGAGTTCAAACCGTTCTGATGGCTGTAGGAGCCTTTCTGATAGCGAGAGCATTCTGCTTCATAATGCATAATTTCTGCGCTTATTAAAGTTGGCCTTTCAGTGCTGCTGGAGGACAATGGCAAATGACAACGAATTCAATGGATGCTACCTGATGCTCAGATCATATTGATCTTCCCCCTCGTCCTTCCTTTGGGCTCGTAGCATTTGAGTGAAGTGTATGTGTAAGTGGTAGAAGGTCCTTTTCTTGTCTGAACTTGCGGCGCAAACTCTCGCCGGATTCCTCGTGTTGGTGAGAGGCGGCACGAGCCCTTCGACTCGTCATGATGCATGATTGTAAATGTTCTACCTGCTGACCTGTTTGTATGAGAACAATCCCTCTGTTTTTGTTCTGTTTGTAAGATATTGTAGGCACATGCTTTGCTGAATAAAATCTGAGAAAACTGACTTTGTCGTTGGTGTTTTTTCTTAATAAAGAACAATTTCATGGTTCAGTTTTTTTATTGCTTCATGATAACATTTAATTTAATCTAAAATTGTTATTTGACTCTAATCTTACAGATCAAGGTTAATAATAAAACAATGTAACATCCATTAGAGGAAAATGGAAAGCAAGATATTCTCGGTTTGCTATAGAACATGTCAGAAATTGAAGTGGATGGTTTTGTGTGGAGGGCATGACGGATGCACTCTATTCTGTTGAAGGCCATCTGGGTGTAACTAATTGTATTTTCTGTCAATAATGGATTTGATTGCTGCCGCAGCCAGTTTACCTGAGGAACGCAAGGCTGACATTTCATCATTTACTTTCTACTTTACCAGATGAATAATCATTAATCAAGCAATTTATTGTTAGAACTGTGCATTTGTCACACTTTTTTTTAAATTTATTTCCCATAGTTTCTGTAAAGACATACAGTGGGTACGGAAAGTATTCAGACCCCCTTAAATTTTTCACTCTGTTATATTGCAGCCATTTGCTAAAATCATTTAAGTTAATTTTTTTTCCTCATTAATGTACACACAGCACCCCATATTTTAATATATTTTAAAATGTAATTTATGCCTGTGATGGCAAGACTGATTTTTTTAGCATTATTACTCCGGTCTTCAGTGTCACATGATCCTTCAAAAGTCATTCTAATGTGCTGATTTGGATCTCGAGAAACATTTCTTATTTGGATCTGTCTTGAAAACCGTGCTGTACATTGTTATCAGGAATCTTTGATGAGTAGAAGTTTTGGTTCGAAATTTAATTTTGTACATTGTATTGCATCCCATTCTATAGGCCTATACCTGCCCTGATCATAAAGGTAAAATCGTGTTCATGGAGATTCATGTATTTGCGTTTATATATTCAAACAACAAGGATCCCACCTCAGGAGAAGCACATTGTCTGTTGTTTAGACGTTTGAACAAAAACTCCCACGCAACCTGCAGGCAGAAAATTACACCTGTCAGTACTAACTTCACGGCCGGTTTTTTTGTTGTATACCTTGGGGATAAGAATATTGTATTGGTGCATAGCATGCTGCTTTCCAACTGTGTTTTTCCTCCTCCTGTGCGTGTGTATGAGTGTGTGTGTGTGTGTGTGTGTGTGCTCTCTGTACTTTTTTCACAAGCACCTGTTGCTAAGATACCCAGAAGAGACACTGGCCTCTTGGCAGGTAGCAATACGCAGATGCCCACCAGAGTTTCCAGTGTTTGCTTCAATTTTTCTAGGTTGGTCTGTGACTTATTAATAACATAAATACTTTTATGAAAATTCATTCATTTGTATTTATTCCTACTGCGTCACAGACAGTGTTTAGTTTGAATCTACTTCTATGTTCTGCACCGCGACACCTGGCGTCTCTGTTTCACATTTCTTTTTGTTTCACATCCTACCAAAAATGACAATAAACGCATTTTTGACGTTAGCTGTATTTTTGTGTTTTGTTTTACCATAAAGGTAATAGCTCTGATTTAATCCACTGATTCATTGCACTTCCTCTTTTCACCTGGGAAACTTGCGCGCGTTTGCCCGGGGGGGAGCACGTGGTGGTCAGCACTCCAGCATCTGCTGCGGTGGGAAGGTGTGACCTCAGATTTCCCCTCGCGCTCTTTTTGCAGAGTTGGAGATAAACTACTGCGTGGCTGTCCTCCAAAGCGGCCGCTAAACCTCCAAGCACACGCGCTCTCACAGTAAACACCTTTCACACCATTATCCACGGGATTACCTTGTTTTCTGTGACACCTGCTACCTTTTTGGTGTGTGCACAGCTTTGACCCCGCCAATGGGGGTTTGTGTCCGACCGCTGAGAGGCATTTGGGAAGAAAATAAATAACTTCCTCTGGTTGTTTACATTGGAAACATAACTTCTCAAGGTAAGGCACGCTGTTGTTGTGTTTAGACCATCTGTTTGTTTCCCTTTATGTTGTTTGGTTGGGAATTACGCAGTTGTTTTTAAATGTGATATTGTCAAATGCATTAGATAACATGATATTAAAGGGGTCATATGATGCGATTTCAATTTTTCCTTTCTCTTTGGAGTGTTACAAGCTCTTGGTGCATAAATAAGATCTGTAAAGTTGCAAAGACTAAAGTCTCAAATCCAAAGAGATATTCTTTTTTAAAAGTTAAGCGTCAACTTTTAGCCTACGGACAACGGCTCGTTCTAACACGCCTCCACATGTCTAGGTCACTATCTGGGAAGATTTGCATAACACCGCCAAAATGTTCAGGCAAAGAAAGAAGGTGTAACTTTTATTCTCGCTGTAGTATTGTTGCCGCCGCCACCATGCCGTGGAGACGCTGTGCTTCGTTGTGAAAGCGAAACAACTTTGTTTGGCCTTCTAAAAGAAGACGATATCTGCTTCGTCATGCCTAGAGCTGATCCGTGCTGGTCGCTGAGGAAATACATCAACTTCGCGCTGTGGATCGCCGGATTTTACCGTGGACGAAGCGTAGTCCAGCCCGGGGTCGTCACATGTGGTTGCCGCAAGCCCGCCGGACGCTCCGTTCTCAAGCCGCTAGCCTCCGCTCACTCTAGCCCACTTTGTTTCGTTGTGAAAGCGAAACTACTTTTTGGCCTTCCAAAAGAGGACATAACTAGAAATCAGTGGTTAAGTGTGCAGATAGTTTGTTCATTTTTATGAGCTTGAGGTGATTTTATTGGTTTAAACATTTTATTGACTGAACTTCTGCAATTATCAAACAAGCTAGCAAAACCGAAGTTATTGGGTGCATTTACAAGTCATTTTATTTAATAATGTCGAATTTACACCGCAAAGGTAAAAATTCACTTACACAGCAATTGCACCTGGCTTTTATGCAGCATTGCATCTTTACACAACAGACTTGTGAGTAGGCAGTGTAAAGATGCTTTGTTTTTCATATATTATGCCAAGTTTACACTACAAATGTGACACAGAGGCACTTGTAAAGTGGCATTTAGATATCTTTACACAAACTCTAATGCAGCTCAGAGGTGGCATAAATGCATTTACATTGCTATGATAACTGTACACTTTGATAGTAGGGGCTGAGGTGGGTCAGAGCAGGCATAATTTAGTCTGGCTTTTATGCATTGTGTCTTTGCACAGAATTTTAAGCAGTTGTTAACACTTAACAAAACAATAATGGTGGATAAGTTACCCGAGTGCTAACGTGACTAACTGATGAAACAATACAGTTTGAAAACCAAAATATGTCTACTGTAATGTCTGAAGAATGACAGACAAAAGACGCTCCGTGTCTTAACCTTTAATTATAACGCAGAACAGCTTTATCACATGCGCACCAGCCTAACTAATGCCGGGTTCAGACTACACGATATTTTTGTCGGTCACGATAGTCATTGTGTCAGAATACACGATTTTGACTCCTAAAATCTTGTCGTGTCGTGGACAAGAAACATGTCAGACTACACGTTGTTTCCCGACCATTCATCGCGTGCCGTCTTTAACGACGCGCGTGATGTCATCGAGGCGGAACTAGCGACTGACTTCCGAAAACAAGAGTGTAAAGTTGCTGTAACGCTTCCGTTATAGTTCGCCAGCATTTTTCTTTCTTTGTTCTGTCGTGGTAGTCCCTCGATGACACATCATACTGGCAGGAGTACTGTTGCCACAGCTCCACGAACCTTTCCTCCATCTCATAATTCCACCTAGCAGCACCATCATCTCTCTTTCGTTTTGCCATGTTTGAAACCTGTGTATGAAAGAGCTTCTGTGCTGCTATTGGTCAACGTCACCAATGTGACAGAACTCGTCATGGACGACGGGGAAAAAATTAAACATGCTAGTCTTTCTGCCGTAATGTCATGAAGCATCGCAGACGCGGAATCGGTTGCCGTCCACTATGACACACTACACATGCTGAAACGATGGAATCTTGCGTCCCGACGCCCATTGTCGTTTACGAATCCCCACGACACCCTACATCAAGCAAATCGTGGCAAAATCAAGCTAAAATCATGTAGTCTGAACCGGGCATAACTAGTCTCTCTCTACCGGGTCTTTTACTCTCTGCATTAACCCTATAACTACATATACAGCACTTTCACATTGATTATAAAGTCTGTGCGCTACACTACATTCTTTATTATTAAACGAAGTAATTAGAACAACGTCAGTCTACATTAATCGACACATTCTTAGGAAATAGTGGGTTCACAGCGAATTATCAGAACTATTTCAGTAAAACAGTAATGTTGTGCTTTACCTGGAAACCTAAAGCTGCACTAGGTATACATCACATATTAGCACAAAAAAACTAGATATTTTGAGCACTCAATTGAACATGTACACATAACGTATCAATCGTACTTACAGGTTGTGGTTCGGAGAGCTTGTTAGTCCAAATGAAGAAGATTAGAAGCCAACGAAGATAAAAGGCAAGATTAGAGAAGCAGTCCTCGGTAAAATGACGAGCACAACAAAAGGTTTGAATTGTATTGCTGTGGTATCGTGGAACACAGTATCTTCTCGACACAGAGAGCGTTCGTATTTCGTGGGCAGGCGGGAATTATGCTAATGTGTTACCCAGTGACGTAGATCGGTAACAGGCAGAAGATTCGAAAATATAACGACTCGTTAAGGCGGTTGTGAGTCGACTCTTTCTTTTGAGAGACAATGTCTTTATTTATCATGAGCTTTTTTGGTTAACAACTTTGCAGACTGTTTACATGGAAGGATAGCTACCTTACAAACTGCAAAAGAGATATTTTTCGAAAACCCATATGACCTGCTCTTTAAACGTATGCACAATACATTATATGGGTTTGATGTTTATAAATGGGGTTGCAAAAAGGTGTAAATTTCAGAAATATTCCAGAAATTTTGGAAACTTTCCAGGATTTTTGAGAATATTCCAGGGATTTTTGGAAAGTTACCGGAAATTTTCCACCCCTTTGCAACCCTATTTATAAATATATAATTTTTATCAATGTACTGAAAGTCACGATTGTTTCAACAGCAAATATCTTATCCATTTGTTTTACCACAACATGAATACAATGATCTGTTAAACAATAATTTTTTTTAATGATGTGATGTCCCCATCGTTTTCCTGTAATTTAATGCCTTTTAATATTAATAATTTATAAAAGTATATAACAACAACAACTAATAATAATGATTATTCTTTTTCTTATTAAAAATAATAATAATGATTGTGATTAATTATTATTATTTATATTGTTGTTGTTACTAGTACTATTATTATAAAAAATATTATATACATTTATAAAGTACATATGTGTGGATATACACACACATACACAATAGCAATAATAATAAATATTTATTATTATATTAATAATAATGTATACATAATTTAACCAATTTGATCAAAACCTGATTTATATACATCAGTTCAGTAATAGTCTTACAAATACAAATGTCAAGTTTTCTACTCTGCTGGAAAGTGTTTCTTACCCTATTAAAATAGTGAGGTTTCCCAAATATGTTAATGTAGATTTTAGCTAATTCTAACATTTAATTCAGTAAATTAATTCAGTAATAATCTTAAACGTGAATGTGGCTGCATGTTTTTCTCCAGTATATATAAGTGCAAAAATAATGTTATGAGGTGTTATTTATTATTATATTATCAAAGCCTATACGTTATTTGATCAAAGTATTTTTTATTTTATTGATGTTTTTTTCTTTTGTTACTCAACCTCTTTCATTTAACTTGCATGCAACTCATTAATTATTAAATAAATAGGATCCATGCAGTACCAGAACAAACATATATACGGTCTCATTCCATTTAAGAAAGAGTACTGTTATTTTCATCATAAAGTGTTATTTTAATGACACTGTTAGACTGCACAATATGTCTTCGTGTCTAGTGTCTTAAGCAGTCATTTGGCAGGTGTTGTGAGATTAATTATCCAGTAAAGCCGCGTCCTTCCGCTTTTACATAATTGAATGTAAGCTCCATCACAACAAAGCCAATGAGTGGCTGTGGCGTTGAAGTTGAGTGCTTATTAGTCGTGGTCTAATGGTTAGAGAGTCAGACTCGTAACCCAAAAGGTTGCGGGTTCGAGTCTCGTACCGGCAGGGATTGTAGGTGGGGGGAGGGAATGTACAGCGCTCTCTTCCACCTTCAATACCACGACTGAGGTGCCCTTGAGCAAGGCACCGAACCCCCAACTGCTCCCCGGGCGCCGCAGCAAAAATGGCTGCCCACTGCTCCAGGTGTGTGTTCACGGTGTGTGTGTGTTCACTGCTGTGTGTGTGCACTTTGGATGGGTTGACAAAAAGCAATTTCGAATGGGCTCTTAAACAGCACAACCAGCTATTGGTCCATTTCTGTGAGTATATCTTCTTGCATGTGTGTTTTTATGGCTTTCCTGTCATAAATCCAGCTCGATGAGCTGACAAATCAATACTTCAACTTGAAGTAAAAACATTAACAGTACTTTTTTTTTATGTAATGCTTGTTTTTCTGTATTGAGACCTGTATAGAGATTTTAACATCTACTTCAAAGACTTATAAAACAAACTCAATTCAGATGAATAATGGTGGCATGGTGTTCTGCTTGAATCTCAGCGCTGGTAATTGGAAAGTTGCTGGTTCGATCTTCACAATGAACCATGAACTATCACCATTGTGCCTTTGAGCAAATCATTTAACCTAAGGGGGGTTGTTTGTTGCTTTGGATGAAAACATCTGCTGAATGACTATTTACTTACTAATGAAGACACAGTGTATATAGAAGCAAACTAGATAGCGAATTAGAGTCAGCACATCTGGGACCACTACAAAATGCACTTTTATACATTTTTTGGTGTGTATTTGCAACAAGGAGTAAACTGTTGCAGCTTTTACTTGTACCTGCTGTAGATGCGCCTCTTTCTGGCCAGTCCCTTGGCTCCATCCTTGAGTTTAGAGAAGCAGCCGGTGCGCTGAAGGAAGCAGAGTCTGATGTGAGACTTGGAGGAGTGGATGTGAAAAAGGAAAAAGATCTTGCCGCATCCCTTAATGTCACAAGAATACCATCACTACGGCTGTACCTGTCTGGAAACAAGAACAATCCAGTGTACTGTCCAGGTAATGTTGAAATATGACAAGATTCTGTCCTTATTTACTGACCCTTGCGCCTTTCCAAAATCGAATATAGGGATGCATCCCTTTAGGATCAGTTTTCCATATATGTTTGTTGTTTGACTCCATCCCCAGATCTTAAGAGCTCTGCCACAATCCTGACATGGCTTGAAAGAAGAAAAGGGCAGAGCGCTAACATCATCAGTAATCTCACACAGCTGGAAAAATTCATAGGAGAAGAGGAGCTTGTGGTGCTGGGATTATTTAAGGTAACTTGCCTATTTATTTTAGTAAGTCTTTTTACCCAGTTATTTTCAGTGAAAAAATGCTTCACAGATTTGAATCATCATAAAAAAAAGTGTGCACAGAAGTCCTGAGGTATTATGCATCATTTTTGTTATTTAAAAAAAAAGCACATTTTAGGTAAATACTGCTATTTATTATGTTTTCTCTCACAGTGGAGGGATTTGCAATTGTCTTGTAACTAAATGTTATCCAAAATTGTAACTAAATATGTTTTCTTGACCAGTTGTTCAGTAGTTTTTCTATTTAAATATTAATTGACGTTTTAAAGTGACAATATAAAATAAAATTTAGAAAACATACATTTTTAACTAATTAATGAAGTATTATTATTGCTTTTCACTGATGATCATTTTGATAAAGGACAACAAGCTTTTCTCCTACAAAAGTATCAGCTGAAATGAAGGATTCATTCATGATTCAGCCATAACTAAAGATGTTTTAATGCTTTAAAATGTTTTGCAAATTTGATTCAATTATTTTGAAAGAAACCGTTCAAATGAAGGATTCTGACAAATGTTTTGGGAATTTGCTCAAAAGAATCAGTTCAAATGAAGGACAAATAGCTCAAAGATGTTTTATTGCATTGTTGTGTTCGCCACTGTTTTTAATGATGCTCATACACTACAGGATCTTGAGGAAGACATAGTGAAAGTGTTTTATGAAACAGCCGCTGACATCGCAGACCTGCCCTTTGGAGTAACAGGAAATGATGAGATCTTCAGCAAGTATGAGATCAGTGGAGATACCGTTCTCCTCATCAGAAAGGTACGCATTTCTGCTTTTCAAGACTCTTTTCTGAGTTTCAAGACTCTGCAACATTTCCCCCCACACATCAATAAAATGTCCCCCAAAAAAAGAATAATCTGCCGCCTTTTTACCGCACATTATGAATTGTGTCTCACTCATGTCTATCATTTTCTTTAGTCTAAACCTGACAAGCAGTTTGAGCTGGGAAGCAGCACAGTGAAGACAGATCTTGTTCAGTTTATCAGACTGTATGAGATGGAACTTGTGACCGAGTACAATGGCGAGGTAATTTTATATATGTGTATTTTAATATTTAGGCATTAGGACATATATATATATATATATATTATATAAAAATAAACAAACCTCTTTCTTTTTTGTGTTCCTCTCAGACAGCATCCAAGATCCTGAACTCAGTGGTGCTGAACCATTTTCTTCTGTTTATTAATAAGACTGAGGAAGGATTTGAAGAGACATACCTTGCTTTTAAAACCACTGCGGAAAAACTCAGAGGGAAGGTCAGTACATTTGACTTATATTTAGACATAAACCACATAAAATCCAGTACTGCTCAACAATACAATAAAATAAAATAAACAAATCAACAATAGAAATATGCTTAGAAATATTGTGGATTACTATTATGATATTGGTGGATGCCAGTAGTGAAGCCTTTCTGTTTTCTTTAAACTCTATCATTAGGTTCTGTTTGTGATGATGGATGTGAGTGAGCCACGGAATGGCCGAGTTATGGAGTATTTCCGTGTGAGATCAGAAGAAGTGCCTCAGATCCGTATGGTCAATTTATCAGACCACGTTCAATACCAGCTGCCATCTGATAAGTTTGACACACAGACTCTTTTAGAGTTCTGCCTAAAATACCTGGATGGGAAAGCAAAGGTGAGTATTGAGAGGTAAATGAAAGAAATCAATTTTCATCTTTTTATATATATATTTTTTCATTTTTATCTTTGTCTTATCTTTTTTAATTGAAAAATAATAATAATTCAAATGAAAACTATTACTAAAATATAAATTAAAATATTTTTAAAATGTATTTAAAAAAATTATTATACACAAAAAGGTTTTATTATAATATTCAAAGCTCAAATATCTTTGTAATTTATAGCCTAAACTGCAGAGTGAGTCAATTCCTGAAAACTGGGACACGCAGCCAGTGAAAGAGCTGGTCGGGATGAACTTTGAAATAGTGGCCTTCAACCATAACAAAAATGTCATTGTCTTGTTCTGTAAGTACCTCAAATTTTAAAATGCTTCAACTTGATATCATGAGTCGGTGTCTTAACTTAGCCTGCGATTAGCTGTTTTGTTTATTAAGTATGATTGTTCCTCTTTATTCTGACATTTCCATGTTCCATGTAAAAAAACATGAGTATTTAGAACATACTGTATTTCAATAGATGCACCTTGGAGCAGCGAAAGTCGTGCACTGTTTCCATTGTGGGAAGAGCTTGCTGAACACTTTCGTGAAAATGAAGATGTTGTTGTTGCCAAGATTGATGTTACTGCAAACGATGTAAACATTCATCTAAGAGAAAAATACCCATCAATCAAATTATTTCCTGCCGTTTATTCAGAGAGGGTAAGCAGTCTCTTACAATTAACTGTTTACATTGCTCTGCATAATATTTCAGATCTTATATTGATTGTAAATCCATATTTAGGATGGCCACGTTATTGTGTTAGTCTTTGGGCTAAAGAAATTAGTCGTGCTTGTATTGTATTGTTTAGGAGTACAGTCCATGAGTATTTTGTAATCATCGTACTAAAATTTTTGCCAGGTAGTGCCATATTCTGGCAAGAGGAAGCTGAAGCCTATTGTAACATTTATGAAAAAAGAGATTGAGAAAGCCAAAACAGACAAAGCCAAGGTAAGTTATCACACTCTCACATTAATAGACATGGATTGTATTCATTATGCACACTCACCATGCTGTGCTTGTATATATGCTACAGGAGGAGGAACGGAGGAAGAAATATCTGAATGAACAGAAGGCTGCTGTGAAAGAGGAACTCTGATCACTCACTGTAATCGCAAGAACTAAAGCAGTTTTATTGATTTCTTCGAAACTAACATTTTAATGTTTTATATCAAACTCTTTCCAATTTAAAAATGTTTTTGTAATCATGAATGTAACAAGTATTTTCAGTATGTACATGTGTGAAAACAAGATGCTATAGTTACAGCACTGACTGGCTGGTTACCCACTGATACCATGTTTATGATATGTGACCCTGGAGCACAAAACCAGTTTTAAGTCGCTGGGGTATATTTGTAGCAATAGCCAAAAATATATTGTATGGGTCAAAATTATTGATTTTTATTTTATACCAAAAATCATTAGGATATTAAGTAAAGATCATGTTCCATGAAGATATTTTATAAATTTCCTACTGAAAATATATTAAAACTTAATTTTTGATTAGTAATATGCATTGCTAAGAACTTCATTTGGACAATTTTAAAGGCGATTTTCGCAATATTTAGATTTTGTTGCACCCTCAGATTCCAGATTTTCAAATAGTTGTCTCGGCCAAATATTGTCCGATCCTAACAAACCATACATCAAGCTTGTTTATTCAGCTTTCAGATGATGTATAAAGCTTATGACTGGTTTTGTGGTTCAGGGTCACATATATTATTGTTCTGTACAGTATACTCCACTACAGTTTACTTTTAAAGGACAATTTGCACACACACTTCATTTCCACTAGAAGGCGCCTCTGTTTCAAAGTGCTGCCTTCATCCTAAACTGATCATTGCAACCTCATATTAACTTTAAAAACAACTTGCAGGTCTCCGAGAGCTATATGTTGTCAAAAAGTTAAAATGTGATATTTTTCAAAGCACATATGGATTCCAGTCAAGGAATATGATTGGTCAATACTAGGGGTGTAACAGTTCAGATTACTCACGGTTCGGCTCGTTACCAAGAGTACCGCGATACATATGCACACGCGTGGGTGATGTATCACGGTTTTTCCGGTTTGGTTTGAATATCGTTACACTCCTAGACAATACAGCTAAAAACACAAAAAATATGTAGCCACAGTGAGAGACCATTTCTTGTGTGGAATGATGTTCAGTTGTTTAATAAAATGACAACTGAATGAAAACTGTGCTTATATATATATATATATATATACGCACACACACATTACTCCATTGGCAACAATCTAGAAAGATCCTTTTTAGCCCCAGGCACTGTAATTACAAATATCTACCAGCAGGTCTAAACTCCATATTACTATATTTACAGCAAAATCTGTTCAGAACTCCTTAAAAAAACAAAAAAATCATAGCCTTGGCCTCACCTCGGGAATGCATGCATACTGTCATATCCAGGTTTTGATGGCAGGCTTACAGCATGAAGGAGGAACCTTTACCTGATCCCAAAAAATAAACAGTTACAGACTGTATGTGAGAGAGATTGCGTGACCTCCTAAATAGATTTGGTTCAGTAAACTCTAAAATCCTTTAATTGGGAAAACACTTAAACACGTGATATACTAATACTTGACAAGCACATTGATCTACAGAAGTGTAAGTCGAGGCCAGCCTTTTCGATCTGAAATTGCAACGTACACACAATACATACTGTAACCTTTCCTGCAGGTATGTTGGGATTTTGAATTTAGAACTACAATACCAAGAAATAACCATATTTACCGTGAAAGCTGCCAAGTTGGGTTTAAATGTGACTAAGACTGTTTGATGAAAAATAAGCTTTGTAAATCAATCAACCTCTTATGCTGGGTTCAGACTACACAATATTTTTGTCGGCCACGATAGTCACTGAGTCAGATTACACGATTTTGACTCCTAAAATCTTGTCGTGTCGTGGACAAGAAACATGTCAGACTACACGTTGTTTCCCGACCATTCATCGCGTGCCGTCTTTAACGACGCGCGTGATGTCATCGAGGCGGAACTAGCGACTGACTTCCGAAAACAAGAGTGTAAAGTTGCTGTAACGCTTCCGTTATAGTTCGCCAGCATTTTTCTTTCTTTGTTCTGTCGTGGTAGTCCCTCGATGACACATCATACTGGCAGGAGTACTGTTGCCACAGCTCCACGAACCTTTCCTCCATCTCATAATTCCACCTAGCAGCACCATCATCTCTCTTTCGTTTTGCCATGTTTGAAACCTGTGTATGAAAGAGCTTCTGTGCTGCTATTGGTCAACATCACCAATGTGACAGAACTCGTCATGGACGACGGGGAAAAAATTAAACATGCTAGTCTTTCTGCCGTAATGTCATGAAGCATCGCAGACGCGGAATCGGTTGCCGTCCACTATGACACACTACACATGCTGAAACGATGGAATCTTGCGTCCCGACGCCCATTGTCGTTTACGAATCCCCACGACACCCTACATCAAGCAAATCGTGGCAAAATCAAGCTAAAATCATGTAGTCTGAACCGGGCATAACTAGTCTCTCTCTACCGGGTCTTTTACTCTCTGCATTAACCCTATAACTACATATACAGCACTTTCACATTGATTATAAAGTCTGTGCGCTACACTACATTCTTTATTATTAAACGAAGTAATTAGAACAACGT
>NW_015506928.1:60348-69151 GCF_001515645.1 Sinocyclocheilus grahami
GTGCTTTACCTGGAAACCTAAAGCTGCACTAGGTATACATCACATATTAGCACAAAAAAACTAGATATTTTGAGCACTCAATTGAACATGTACACATAACGTATCAATCGTACTTACAGGTTGTGGTTCGGAGAGCTTGTTAGTCCAAATGAAGAAGATTAGAAGCCAACGAAGATAAAAGGCAAGATTAGAGAAGCAGTCCTCGGTAAAATGACGAGCACAACAAAAGGTTTGAATTGTATTGCTGTGGTATCGTGGAACACAGTATCTTCTCGACACAGAGAGCGTTCGTATTTCGTGGGCAGGCGGGAATTATGCTAATGTGTTACCCAGTGACGTAGATCGGTAACAGGCAGAAGATTCGAAAATATAACGATTCGTTAAGGCGGTTGTGAGTCGACTCTTTCTTTTGAGAGACAATGTCTTTATTTATCATGAGCTTTTTTGGTTAACAACTTTGCAGACTGTTTACATGGAAGGATAGCTACCTTACAAACTGCAAAAGAGATATTTTTCGAAAACCCATATGACCTGCTCTTTAAACGTATGCACAATACATTATATGGGTTTGATGTTTATAAATGGGGTTGCAAAAAGGTGTAAATTTCAGAAATATTCCAGAAATTTTGGAAACTTTCCAGGATTTTTGAGAATATTCCAGGGATTTTTGGAAAGTTACCGGAAATTTTCCACCCCTTTGCAACCCTATTTATAAATATATAATTTTTATCAATGTACTGAAAGTCACGATTGTTTCAACAGCAAATATCTTATCCATTTGTTTTACCACAACATGAATACAATGATCTGTTAAACAATAATTTTTTTTAATGATGTGATGTCCCCATCGTTTTCCTGTAATTTAATGCCTTTTAATATTAATAATTTATAAAAGTATATAACAACAACAACTAATAATAATGATTATTCTTTTTCTTATTAAAAATAATAATAATGATTGTGATTAATTATTATTATTTATATTGTTGTTGTTACTAGTACTATTATTATAAAAAATATTATATACATTTATAAAGTACATATGTGTGGATATACACACACATACACAATAGCAATAATAATAAATATTTATTATTATATTAATAATAATGTATACATAATTTAACCAATTTGATCAAAACCTGATTTATATACATCAGTTCAGTAATAGTCTTACAAATACAAATGTCAAGTTTTCTACTCCGCTGGAAAGTGTTTCTTACCCTATTAAAATAGTGAGGTTTCCCAAATATGTTAATGTAGATTTTAGCTAATTCTAACATTTAATTCAGTAAATTAATTCAGTAATAATCTTAAACGTGAATGTGGCTGCATGTTTTTCTCCAGTATATATAAGTGCAAAAATAATGTTATGAGGTGTTATTTATTATTATATTATCAAAGCCTATACGTTATTTGATCAAAGTATTTTTTATTTTATTGATGTTTTTTTCTTTTGTTACTCAACCTCTTTCATTTAACTTGCATGCAACTCATTAATTATTAAATAAATAGGATCCATGCAGTACCAGAACAAACATATATACGGTCTCATTCCATTTAAGAAAGAGTACTGTTATTTTCATCATAAAGTGTTATTTTAATGACACTGTTAGACTGCACAATATGTCTTCGTGTCTAGTGTCTTAAGCAGTCATTTGGCAGGTGTTGTGAGATTAATTATCCAGTAAAGCCGCGTCCTTCCGCTTTTACATAATTGAATGTAAGCTCCATCACAACAAAGCCAATGAGTGGCTGTGGCGTTGAAGTTGAGTGCTTATTAGTCGTGGTCTAATGGTTAGAGAGTCAGACTCGTAACCCAAAAGGTTGCGGGTTCGAGTCTCGTACCGGCAGGGATTGTAGGTGGGGGGAGGGAATGTACAGCGCTCTCTTCCACCTTCAATACCACGACTGAGGTGCCCTTGAGCAAGGCACCGAACCCCCAACTGCTCCCCGGGCGCCGCAGCAAAAATGGCTGCCCACTGCTCCAGGTGTGTGTTCACGGTGTGTGTGTGTTCACTGCTGTGTGTGTGCACTTTGGATGGGTTAAATGCAGAGTACTAATTCCAAGTATGGGTCACCATACTTGGCCACACGTCACTTTCACTTTCATTATATATTTATATTTGCGCTCGGAAACAATTACATTCTCAAACCTACTTTATATTGCTACTGTTGTTTCATACGTTTACATCATACTTTAATTCACCTGATTATTCTCATAATGATTTTTGACTTGTCATTCTGATCTGTTACAGCTCCACTGTGAAACATGACAGACGCCATGTTTGGCAGTGAGAATGAGCACTGGGTCTGTCCCAATGACAGACAACTAGCGCTTAGAGCAAAGTAAGTTTGCTTGTTTCTTCAGTTTGTAAGTTTCTTCAAGTCAGCCAATGTAAAGAGTGTGTGGGAAAAGACAATAATAGTGATTGATTTCTGATGAATGATATTTGTCTTATGTGTCTGTACTCCACCCAGGTTACATACAGGCTGGTCCATCCACACGTTTCAGTCAGGGAGGCAGAGGAAAGCTCAGACACTTGAGAAAAGAGAGCTGGATCTCATCATGAGTGTCATCCACCGCGCTGAACAGCTCGAGATCATTGAGCAACACCGGATTGGGTGAGACTTTATCAGTCTGCATCACCTTTATGATTTTTCATGCGTTTTTCTGCTTTGTCACACAAAGTCCTGTCTTCTGTAACTTTAGATGTGTGTGTGTTTCAGGCATTTAGTGGAGCGTCTGGAGAACATGAGGAGATCTGCTGTGGGAAATGGCCTGTCACAGTGCCTGCTGTGTGGAGAAGTGTTTGGTCTGCTGAGCTCTCCGTCCGTCCTCTGTTTGGACTGCTGCATGGTACAGACTGGTCTAAATCTTCTAAATATGATGTTCTCTACCCTTCACACTCACTGCTTTTTTCACTGCAAAAGTACACTTAGTCATTTCCATGTAGTAACGATCTATGGGCTCATGCAGTAATTCTAAGATGCCACATAGTGGCAGCAAAGATCTGTACATTTAAGGACAGGCTGAAAGGGGTAAGATCAGCCATGTTATTGTTGCATTATTTTGGTTAGTCATGTAGGTTTTTCTTGACAATACTTTAAACTAGCGGTTCCCAATCCCTTATTTTGCAGGTCTCTCTTAGTTAACACACCTGTTTCAGATAACCAGCTCGTTAGAAGAGAGCTACGTGCATGAACTGTGTTCTGATTGATATACTGTATATCCCTACACAGTGTTCATTGCTCCCTACTCCCTGAACAAGGGAAATCCGTTGAAGTCACTTCGGGACATTCATTCATGGATTTGCGCTGTGCCGCTGCCTGCATCGTCTTCACACACAGACAAAACTTACTAGAGAAGTGTGAAATAATATACCTCTGTAAACAAATACTATTTAAATTCACGTCTCACACACTTTAGTGCCCTTTGAATGGAACATAAACACTCGTTTCGAACTGGAATCATGGCGGAATATCCAGTGATGTCCACTTCGCAGGGCACTTATGGTCGAATAGAACAAACGTCGTGCATGATAAGAGATACATATACGAAATATGCAGAGCGGGGGGGGCGCGAGGACTGGGATTGGGAAACGCTGCCTTAAACTGAAGTACTTGCAACTTTTGTGCCCACTATCTCGCTTATTGTTTTCAAAAGTAACACACCTTAAAATTTCTGTACATTACAATATAGAACTTGCAGAAAAGATTTAGAACTTACCTTTTTTTCCACATGTAATGGCTCATCTTACTCTGCATCCAACATTTGAGGAAAAAAATGCTTCACATAAGATAAAGCTGTTTGTGTTTTTTGTTTAGTTGTCACATCATAGCTTATAAGAGTACCTGATAAATAGTTAATGTTGTTTTATGTTGTTAAAAAAATAAAGGATCGCGAGCGCTACCATCAGCCAATACTCCACTGAGGACTGGAGTATTGGCTGCTGAAAATTCAGTTTTGCCATCAAAACGATAAATTCAATTTTAAAATATATTAAAATAGAAAACAGTTATTTTAAATCTTAATAATATTTTACAATTTTACCATTTAAATTAGTTTTTGATCAAATAAATGCAGTCTTGGTGAGCATAAAAGACTTACTTCAAAAATGTTGGGAATTCTTACCGACCCCAAGCTTTTGAATGGTAGTGTATAACAAACAATGTAACGTTACACACAATCAATCCTCAAACATGAATAGTGAAACATTCTCTTTTGCTAACCAGTTGCTAAATAAAGACAACAACAACTACAAGGAAGCGACTTTACATGACGACTCGTGTTTGATTTATGATGGTGTGTAATTTATGCTGTAATGTAGGATTATAAATGAAAATCTCTTCAAATAATGTGCTTGAGACCTTATGTTGCCCAAAACACAACAGTACTATCCTTAAAAAAAAAAATCCAGAGGAAACACGAACCTCATAGGTTGGCCTGCAAATGGCAGACATGACAGAGCAGCTGTGTTGAAGTAGTATGCTCAAATATACATATCAAATATAGTATACTGCTTAATATAGCCTGCTATTGGAAATATCGATTTAACTTTGACTTGTTCTCAATGTGACCACAAGGGGGCAGTGTGTAACTGAAACACTGCTTTAGTGTACTGATACTGTACATTAGTGATGCGCGGATGGCGATTTTATCCGCGGATCGGGTGGGTCGGGTAATAAAAAAAAATGCATTCTGATTATTTGCGGGTGGATAAAATAAATCATTAATGATGCAAGTATTAACTACATTTTCTAAATTAGGAACGTGTTTTAAATAGGCTACAGAAATGTAATAAACTGTAAATTAACATTAAAAGTTATTCAACAAAACATTAAGAGCAGTGAGGGATTTTCTCTGTCTTTTGTTGTTTAGGCTATTAGGCTGCTGTCACAAGACCTATTTCACGAATCCAATACTGATACCCATGCATTTTATTTTGCAACTGTTTACATTAACTTAAGACAAAACCGACAGTACTTTCTCAATTTGGTACTCGCAGTAGGCTACGCGCTTTGGATGTGACTGAGCGCGCATTGGTACCGAATGGCTTAAAGACGTGAAAATAATACATTTTTGTGATGATGCAACAATGACCGATTAGGCAATTGACAATTCTGTCAACTGTCCCGAAACGCGAGCTAAAGTCTTCTGTCGCAGCGTGCAGCAGCTCTACATGCGTCGATGTGAAGCGAAAGTCAAAGAGAGAAGACCCGGTACAGCTGAATCACCCACTCTGTTCACATCTGATGGTTTGTGTGGATTTATTTACTCATCTAACCTACACGGTATATTGAATAAAGGTTTTGCGGTAATTTCTCTCATTTTAAAGTCGAAAGCTGTGGGAATGAGTAATGCGATGTATGCGCAATCCCGCAACGAAATTCAGGATCTGATTAAACATAATTCTATTATACAGAGACTTGTGAAATAGATTTTCATGACTTTTCAAAAACGTTTTGAGTTTATTTCTTTTTACAAAACTTTCTAGGCCTGGAAATTGCTGTTCAATTACTTTTCCAGGTTTTTCATGACCGTATGAACCCTAATGTGATGATCGGGTGCGGGTCGGGTGCGGTTATCTAAATCAGACAAAAATATAGGTGCGGGCGGTTGGCGGGTGGATAATTTATTTGAAGCTGCGGATTCGGGTGAAGTTTTAGCTCATCCGCGCATCACTATTGCACATAGTGGCACAAGACTTATACTTTCCACTGAACTTTGGGATTAAAGTTAGTAGTTTACTTGGAGACAGACACGCACTGTGACTTGACACAGGACTAAGGAGTGCTAAAGAGTGAATGAGATCCTTAACAGCAGGTCTGTGCCAGTGAGGACAGAGCATCTGTTACAGAAACACTGAGCTCATATCACTCTGCTCTCTCATGACCTGTGATCATCCTCAACAGCTGCTGTTTCTAGACCTCACTGGAATTACTATGGCTTTTCAACATGCAGGGGAAATGAAAGAATTTATCTTTATTATTATTAGATTTAGGGCTGAATGATTAATTGCATTTGCGATAATATCGCGATATGAAAAAACGTGATTTGCATGACAAGCGAGAGTAAAGAGGTGTGTTTGACTTGAAGATCGATCGGTGTATGACATCAAAAGTATGGCGAGAGAAAGCATAAGGAGACGTCCGTGCTCTCTTATAGCTCTCGCAGTACTTTGATGACACACACCCATCGGTCTAAGCAGCGCTGCTTCAAGTCGAGCGCGGGCCATCAGCAGAAAAAGAAAAGAAATAAAACAGTAAACAGCCAAAGGACGTAACTTAGAATGGGAGATGGATCGGTTTGTGAAAACGAAGAGAAAAGCCATAGATGAAGTCGCACAGATCCAGGCAGGTGCTGGTCATTTAAAAGCTAAATGCAGAAAATATGACGAGGCATATCTTGCTCTCGGCTTCACTCACCGTGTCTATACCGGACGCTACAGTTATTGTGTCACGCAGCAACAGCTCTACACTGGACGCGACAAAGCGACCATTGCAAATCATTTTAACTTTGTGTCAGTATGTCATAAATGGAACAAGGCATCAGTTTAATGTCGCGTCGCATCCAGTGTTCACATCGTCACTGATTATAATGGGTTCTACTGTATTTTGCCGCTCGCGTCCGGTGTAGACACCGTGTTTAATGTCGTTGGTGAGGAAAGCCTGTGTGTGTCCTATGCCTTAGCGGACAGCAAGAAACCCACAAAAAATAAATAAATAACAGAGAGAGAATAATAAGTTATTCTCTCTATGCTATTTTTCAATGTTTCAAGTGATGCAGGTGTTTTTTTCCCTGTAGGTTTTTTTAATTAAAAAAAGCATACATTTTTCATAATGTTTAGTGAAATTATTTGGTAGTCTGAGGTGGAATGGGGAATCGGGAAAGGGGGGCAGATTTTTTTAATAGGTTTAAAGGGGGGCGCGACCAAAATAAATTATTTTCCAAAATTGTTTAGCCCTAATTAGATTGGTAATGCCTCTGTGTTCAGACAATATGTGACCATTTGTGTAATAGACTGTGTTCATCATATACCATATGGAATCCGAGAGTCAGTTATTGCTGAAATTACCAGATTTGTAGAAAAAATGTACTGGAAATAACTTTCTATGGTTTGGATGGTTGATAGGTTGTTGCTAGGCTGATTATCAGACGTTTTATCATCCCTAAGGTGAAAATCATAAATCCAGTTGTTTTGAAAAGTTAAGAGGCAGAAATCAATTAGATAAATGCCAAAATTAAATGTTAAACCCATGATTCTAAGTGTGAGTAAAGAAGTACAGTCTATCTGTACCATATCGGTTATCATCTCATATTATTATTATCATCATTATTTTAATTTTTTTAATTGGTAACTTTTTAGTTTAGGGACAAATTCTCAGTATTAACTAACTTTAACTAAGACTTTTGCCTCAGTAAACTCCTAAATTGTTGCTTAATTTTAATAAGGTAGTTGTTAAATTTGGGTATGGGGTTAGGATTAAGGGATCTAAAACACGGTTCTGCAGAGTAAGGTATTAATATGTGTCCTTTAAGCACTAATAAAAAGCCAATATGCTAGTAATATGCATGCTAATAAGCAACTACTTAATGAGAATTGGTCCCTAAACAAACACATAATAAAAATCTCTAAATGAATATCAGTTTTTTTGTACTGTACATCTCTAATATTGTGATGCCTAAATTTTGTTGTGACATTTTAAAATAATTTATTTTATTTTTTTGTTTTATTTAACTTATTTTGACAAAATTGTATTGGATTTTATTATCAGCCATTGCATTAGTTATCTATCTGCCGTTAAAATAGTTGTCAATATTAGATTCATAAGAGTAACTGTTTTAGAACAACTTTAATTTACAACATTTTTCATAAAAGTTTGAATTCTTTCACAACAGTTTTCATTCTTGTTAAGACCAAAAAAAAGTCCCGTTCTAAACTCATGCCATTGGTCTAAGCTGACAAAAGGCCGCTTCCAAGCTTTCTGATTGGCTAGGACATGCAAGCTGCAATCAGATTCATTTTTTCCCATTTAGAGAGCCTAGAGCTGTCACAGAGTGAAGTGTGATTTCTCAAGACACCCATTTTAGTGATATCTGTCAAGCAGTAGGGACATTTTATGCGTGGTATTAAACCGCTTACAGCAGCTTTAGAGGTGGCTCTCACTCACAGAGGGATCTTTAGAAGTATTTAACGGAAATTGAAGAGATTTCTTTGTGCCCTCTCGCTCACATTCTCTCTCTGTTCTTCTCTCGCTCACTCCATCTCAAAGCAATTTAAGTATATGGAAGTTCTGCTAAAGCTAAATTACTGGCTAAAATTACTAAATTACTAAATTAAAGCCTGATTAAAGGTTCTTTCTCTTTTCTTATTACAACAGCGTATACCAGCCCTCACCTTCAAATTGTTTCCTAAAAACCAAGCCGTCAGAGTCCATACTAATATCTCCCGCTGTAATTTAAAGGGGTCATATGATGCGATTTCAAGTTTTCCTTTCTCTTCCTCTCGCTCACTCCATCTCAAAGCAATTTAAGTATATGGAAGTTCTGCTAAAGCTAAATTACTGGCACTTCAGTCTAATGTTTGTCTTCTATTAAATAAAGCCTGATTAAAGGTTCTTTCTCTTTTCTTATTACAACAGCGTATCCCAGCCCTCACCTTCAAATTGTTTCCTAAAAACCAAGCCGTCAGAGTCCATACTAATATCTCCCGCTGTAATTTAAAGGGGTCATATGATGAGATTTCAAGTTTTCCTTTCTCTTTGGAGTGTTACAAGCTGATTGTGCATAGACAAGATT
>NW_015506928.1:69305-88349 GCF_001515645.1 Sinocyclocheilus grahami
CGCTTCTGAATCAGCTACTGTTTTGTTATTAGTTTAAGTATTTGCTATTGACTGTTCAAATGTGGAGTTTTGCGCATTGTGTGTGTGTGAGAGAGAGAGAGAGCGCGCGAGAGAGAAAGATTTGATTTTTAACACCTCTTTATTTATACAAACAAGATTTTTCTACAAGATAAAATTATAATTTTTTTAAACAAAAGTTGAGTGATTTCATGAAAAAACATTTAGCTCAAAACAACGCGAGAGAGAAAGATTTGATTTTTAACACCTCTTTATTTATACAAACAAGATTTTTCTACAAGATAAAATTATTATTTTTTTAAACAAAAGTTGAGTGATTTCATGAAAAAACATTTAGCTCAAAACAATTCCAAAGCACAACATATTGTCTACAATAGAGCACAACACATCTTTATAACACCAGATGAAAATGAATTACTCTACATTATTTATAGAAATATAAAAATCTAATTCAACCTTCAATCTGGCTTTCATCATTCTGACAAACAAAGTGCTTTCATCACAATCAAGAGACCCATCTTCCTTATTTCTCCAGCTAATATAAATAGCCATTTTTGCTTGACCTAAAACAAAATTAAAAAGCTGACATTTCTGTCTGCATTTTTGACTGTATCTATATCCAAGAATAAACTGAATCGTGTCCCATACAGCACTGGCTCCTTCAACAACCAAAACAGTGAATCACTGCTTGTCCTCAATTTCTGGAACATCCCCCACACAGTAAGCAACCCATGATAAAACTTAGGAAGATTGCATAGTTTGTGAGTCTTCAGATCCATTAAAAACAACGACTGAGCTAGGCCCAAATTACCACCTTGGCTCAATATGGTATAGGCCAAAGGTCTCCAGACAAGGTTTTCTGGTCCAAACAGAAGTCTTTGTATAAATTGGAGTCTGAAAGTAGCACCTCTACTAGCGAGATGAATGAGTCCTTGACCTCCTTCTTCCTTTGGCAAAAACAAAAGACATTGTGGGACCCAATGTAAATGATCCCAGAAAAAGTTGACTAAAACTGCTTGTATTTTTGCCAGCAGCTGTGGCGGAGGATCTACACACATCAGGCGATGCCACAACATAGATGACACTAGGTTGTTAATCACTAATACACGACCCTTAAAAGACATGTGTGGTAAGATCCACTTCCATTTCCTGAGACGTCCTCCAATTTTTTCTAAAACATTGTCCCAATTTTTGCACAAAAATGAATTGTCTCCTAAAAACACACCAAGATACTTAAAACCACCCGTAGCCCAAGATAGCCTATTAGGCAAGACAGTCTTTTTAACTAACTCAATACCAAAAGCTATGGCTTCACTTTTCCCCCAGTTGATTTTTGCAGATGACAAAACACTGAAATCATTTATACATTCCTCAAGAATATTAATGTCATCTTGATTCTTGACAAAAATAACCACATCATTAGCATAAGCAGATAATTTAAAAACTGAATTGCAGCCAGGAAGGGATACACCTGGAAGGAGTCTTCTTAGTTTATGTAGGAAAGGCTTGATGGCTAGTGAGTAAAGCATTCCAGAGAGAGAACAGCTCTGCCTAATTCCCCTCTGAACCTTAAAAGGAACACTTAAACCCCCATTAATCTTTAGTAAACTCTCAATATCTCTGTATAAAACCTGGATCATTGCTATAAAACTTGGACTAAAACCAAACACTTCCAACGTTTGCCACAAATATTGATGTTCAACTCTGTCAAACGCCTTTTCTTGGTCTATTGAAATTAAACCAAGTTCACTACCCAAAGAACTGGAAAGGTCCAAAACATCGCGGATTAAAATAATGTTGTCAGATATCAACCTGTTAGGAATGCAGTAGGTCTGGTCCACATCTATAATTTGCTCCATTGCTTTTTTCAGTCTCATGGCTAGTACTTTTAAGAGCAGCTTGTAATCAGTCGACAGTAAAGCCACTGGTCGCCAATTTTTTATCTCTTGCAGGTCACCTTTCTTAGGAAGAAGAGTAAGGATCGCCCTCCTGCAGCTTAGTGGTAAAACTCCTTTTTCAAGGCTGTCCATTAGCACAAGTAACAAGTCTTTGCCAATTTCATTCCAAAAAACTTTATAAAAGTCCACAGGAATCCCATCAATACCTGGAGCCTTGCCACTCACTCAGTGCTGTGTATAATTCAGCTTCAGAGATTGGACCACCCAGCTTCATGTTAGTCTCCTCTGAAACCTGTGGTAAGCCCTCATAAAAGGACTGTGCTACCTCTGGTGTCTCTTGAGACTCTTTCTTGAACAGTTTTTCATAGAAGTCAACAGCACATTTCCGTATCTCTGCAGATTCGTGCAGTAGTTGTCCAGTGTTGTTTCGCAAAGAATGCATGAGTCTCTTTTGCCCATTTTTTCGTTCTAGGGCAAAGAAAAAATGAAAAGGAGCATCCATTTTAACCACATTTTGAAAACGTGAACGGACCAGAGCACCTTGAGCAGAAAAACCTAACAGGTTGGACAGAGCTGTTTTTTTCCTTTTGAGTGTTCTCCTTCTCATGTGGAGACTGCTAACTCTTGCAGCTCCACTATTTCACTCTCTGAAGCTTTCATAGATCTGGTCATATCTTTTGTAACATTTAAAGTATATTGAAAAACAAAGCTGTTTGATTTTACTCTTTCCTATGTCCCACCACTGCTGCAAAGAAACATATTCAGATTTTGTATTTTTAAAGCCATCCCCAAAAAACTTAAAAGTATCTCTAAAAACATTGTCATCAAGCAAAGTTACATTAAAATGCCAAAAAGCACTATTACATTTCACATCTTTGATAAAATTAGAACATTGAACAAAGGAATGATCAGAAATACCAACAGGATGTATTGAACAATTTCTCAGAACATTAGTTTGATGTTTGAAACAATAAAATCTATCCAGTCTAGCTAGAGAAATAGAATTATCCTTAGCATGAGTCCAGGTATATTGACGCTGGGAAGGATGAAAAAACCTCCAAACATCACATGAACTATTGGATTCAATTAAATTGATTAAACACGTTTTGCTGGGACCATGAGGTTCTATGTGATTCCTATCAACCCATGTGGCAGTACAGTTGAAATAACCCCCAAGGATCAAATAACAATCATCAGAACAATTTCTTATAACATTGTTTAAAGTGTTTAAAAACATTACCCTTTCAGTTCCCACAGTTGGAGCATATACATTAATAAAAATCTATTTTACCTTTTCAAAGACAGTGTGTATCTTTAATAACCGACCCTTAACAATTTCCTCAGTAACAAAAGATATTGGTATCAAATCTTTAGAAAACAAGATCCCAACTCCACCACTGTTACTGCTCTTATGACTAAGACACACTTCCCCATCCCATTCCTTCTTCCAGTCGGCTTCATTCTCTACTGAACTATGCGTTTCTTGCAGGAATACAACATGAAGTTTTCTCACTTTAAGTAGATTAAAAAGAGCCGCTCTCTTCACATCCTCCCTGGCACCATTGCTGTTTAAAGATCCTGGCTTTACTTCACACATATTAGATGAAGAAATGCATTGGGGTTGCCATTTAAATAAACCAGAGATATGAACACAGAAGAGAGAGAAGAACAAAAGAAAATGAACCATCATTGGCTATTTGCGATCTAACTTTGAGCATCAATTTCTTAAGATGATAAGTTTCTTGATCACTGAAAGGAAACTGATCAGACCGATCAGTATTTTTCATAAACAGCTTGACTGAATCGAGAAACATCTTTAAATCAGGGAAAAAGTCATCAATGAACGGAGTCTAGTGAAAGGGTAAACGCTCTCCGCTTCCACCTGTGTGTCAGCACTAAACTCACCTACACTCTCCTGCGTGTCCATCGAGCTCTCTTCAGACTGCGAGCCGTTCACTGAAGCCAACTTTGATACTTTACTAGCCTGATCTGCGTTCATCGTGTTATCTAGCTCTTTTCTTTTGATATACTGTTTAACCAGATCGCTATCACACACAACATTCTCATCAAGCAGCGCTGATTCAGCTATTCTAGTAACGATATGAACAGTCTTAGTGCCTACCTTTGGATCTCGTTGAACTTCCAACTCTCTTTGCTTGCTCGTTAATTCCTCCATAACTTCCTTCTCGGGATTACTATCGTCGCTTTCCTCTCTTGCAGTTCGTGTACTTACCTTTGTTGTAACTGAAGCGGCAACTCCGCGTGTACTCGACTGTTACTCCACATTAGCGGTGGTTTCACCTAACGTTAACCTCTCCGGGCACGACCGGATCAGATGGCCTACAGTTCCGCACCCGAAGCACTTCATCATCTCTAATCATAATCATCAATCTTAAACTTAAACACCAAGTTCAGTTCCTCATCATTGCTTTTAAGCACCATGAGTACCCGCCTCCTAAAAGACATAACATGTTTTAAATGAGGGGATTTACAACTCATGGGGATCAATTTAATCGGAGATACTAGCTGACCATATCTTTGTAACTCTTTAGCCAAAACTTCATTTTTGAGAAAAGGAGGAACATTACAGATGATGATCTTTTTAGCAGGATTCACTAAAGAAAGAACAGGTATGAAAGTACCTTGAATTACAACTCCATTCTCAATTAACTGATTCGCTTTGTCTATGTTATCCAAAAATATCACAACAGCGCTGTTCATCCACGAGGCGGATTTGATACTTCCAAAACCGACCTCTTCTCCGACCGCTAAACTGCAATCCTCTACCGAACAACTGGCCGGCGGAGACAGCTTAATAGCGTGCCGGCGCATGAGCTTATATAAACCAAGCTGATTGCCTGCAGCCATGCTGCAGCCGCCGCTCTACAAACAACTCACAATAACCTACACTAAAGATCAAACAAACCACAACAAAAAACAATAAAAGAAAAAAAGAGAAAAGTTTTGAAAAACCACTCACACTACCACACGCTCTCCAACGCACTCACCATGCTCAGTCTCACCATTCACTCAAAGAGAGAGAGAGAGAGAGACAGGGTCACATCACAGTGGAGTCAGCTGTCTTAACCATGGCTTGTGTACTGCAAACACATACCAGCTTCATCACTGTGTCTGTCACTCGACTCTGTTCCCCTTTCGCGCTTGAACTGATGGTAAAACTAATGACATTATTTACTGTCTTTACATTTATGTTGAAAGCTGAAGCTGCGATTATGGTAAGGGGCGTTACATTTCCGACGAGTGCTTGCGGTGTTCGGCCAATCACAATGCACTGGGTCAGCTGGCCAATCAGAGCAGACTGCGCTTGTCGGAAGGAGGGACTTTGTAGAAATCGAAGCGTTTGAGAGAGGCGGGGCATAGAGGACCTACAATAATGTACAGTATTTGAAAAATTATATGCATGTCAACATATTCTGTTACACCAAATACACAAAATAATAATCTTTAAAAAAGCATCATATGACCCCTTTAATATATTTTAGTGTGAAGAGGGATGATGCTTTTTACAATCAGCACGATTGCAGGGTGGATGTGTTTCTGCATTCACACAAAATTGTGTGTCCAATAATCTTGCTGGTAAACTTAAAAAAATAAATAATAATAATAAAAAATAAAACCTTAAATAACAGTGGTGGTGCACAAATTGTGGTACACTTTCTCTGTTGTTTTGAGCAAAAAAGCTGACCTTTCACTGGATGAAAGATGAAATTGTTAAATCATAAACACATTTATAATTATAGCAGAATATCACATTATAACTTTTTTTTATATATAAATAAATATATATGACAAGTTTCTTATAATTATATGTATGAATTTATCAATGTGTGTGTATATGTGTATATTAATGTATTTTTAATGCATTAGTTACAGTAGTTATCAGGTTGCGTGTTTGTTTAACTTGTTCTAATGGTATGCGTGTTTGTGTTGCAGAAGGTGTGCACCAAATGTGGAATCGAGACTGCAGGCAGTCAAAAAAGGGCTCAGTGGCTTTGCAAGATCTGCAGCGAACGGAGAGAGGTAGAGTGCCATGCATGATTTACCTTCAAGCTAAACAACCCCATTTGTGCTTTTGAATTAGTTTTTGTTCAGATGTGAAAGCTCAGGGGAGGAATACTAATAATAGAATAAGAAATCTAGTTCCAGAGGATCTTATTTCTATACTGATAACCAACACAGTCTCTGACAGACTGCCTACAGTCTGCCCACATTCTGTTCACTGACCATCTGATGCATATTGCAAACAAAACTGAAAATCTCAAAGTCCTTTGACTTTCCTGGCTGCGCTTCAACTCGGGACTCCAGGTGCACAGGTTTTTATCAGTCCGCCAGGAAACTAAATTGTGTTTAAAATGTACCGGCTTGAAATAATGAGAGGGTATGAGGAAGAATTAATCACTGAAAATGGCAAAATTTGCCAGGTTTGTGGCTTCACATTCTTTGACATATTAATCAAATGGTTTCTTACTCTCCAAGCAAGCAGTTATTTTCCAGAATAACCTGAAGTTCTTTTGCATCAGTTTCGGTTTCATTACTCATGCTTTTTTGAAGCCTATTTTTATCAGCTTATGTTCCTACATCATGATGACTTTCAACACAAGTGAAAATGATGGTTGACAAAGGGTATGACACCAATAATGGGATAAGTAATGAGTAGTCACAGTAAGGTGAATCAGGCCGTATTGTTTGTGGTCAGACTGATGATGTACTGTTGTACATTAATAAGAAAATCTCATCTCTTTTCAGAAGGCTAGCACTTCGCCTTTAAGCTTGTGGAGAAATTAAATTGCTGCCTCTTTGTTGATTGGAGTTTGTGTGTGTGTGTGTGTGTGTGTAAGGTTCAGGGTCATCATGAAAGGAGGAGATGAAAGAGGAATAATTTAGCCTCCCAACCTTAGACAGTTCAAAACTGCAGACAGACTGTAATGCAGCCTGAAACATGTAGTATGATAATGTTGAGTATATTAAAAATCAATAAATGCAAATAGCTGGTTCAAGCTTAAATTATAGAACCACAATTCAATTGTATGGTTGTTATCTCTGTCTGAGGCTTTGAAGGAATGTAGAGCATGATGCTATATTGCAGTTTTCACAAATATTGAATATTCCATGAAGGTTTTCCTTTATATGGAACTATAAAACATATTGTGCCATTCATTTTCAGTTCAACACAACTGGAGTTTTTGATGCACTGCTGTGAATAAAATGGGCCCTATTTCCAACCCAGAGCTGGAAAAGGTGATAGAGGCTCCATGAGCAAGACAGCTGCTGGCAAACTGTCTTATCATGGGTTAGGCGGATAATAGAGGCTTGTTGTCAAAATGACTGTTTCTTACTGGATTTGGAGACAGTTTTGACACTTCCATCACTGCTCTTCCTGTTAGAGGAGCGCTCGAGGTTTGCAATTGAGACATTTTCTACTTTTCTTTATATGTTTTTTTTCTTTGAGAGACATGACTCCTTCCTGTTCGTGTCACCTCAGGCTTTGCTTATGTTTTCAAACGTTGTTGATAGAAATTCTGAAACTACTAGTATTAATAGCAGTGTTAGTACATGATAGTTCACCCCAAAATGAAAATGGTCAATTCAAGCACCCTCATGTCTTTCCAAACCTATATGATAAGATATTTTGAAAAATATATACAGTGAAATATATAATATACAGTGAAAGTCAGTGGGGTCCAAAACAGCTTCCACACAGTGAGTTGAAGAGAACAACATTTTTACTTCCTGGTAGGGGTGTGCGATATATTGTCTACAATAATATTGTAATTGTTGTTTAAAGGATATGCGATTTGACATTAACAAGTATATTGCAAAAACCAAACAAAAACACACCCAGAGAGTGCATTCATACACTACATCAGTGGTCACCAACGTGGTGCCCGTGGGCACTGCCAAGCACGTTCTATAAATAGCTTAAATTAGCGCCAGGCGATAAATGATATCGAGATTATGATCAAATTTATGTTAATAATGATAAGCTCTGGACATTTTACTCGATATGGATTAATCCAACATCCTATCACACAACAGAAATAAATGTTATAGCAACCAGCCAGTGCATGTCGCTAATAAGTCTGCATGTTCTGTGTGTTTGTGTGAATGCATGGAGTAGTTTCATTTGATACACACTCAAACACACGCGACTCGCGGTGTTTTCAGCGTGAGGACATGAACACATGCGCTTCATCTTCAGAGCTGCCCTGAGAGTCACTTCACCAAAACTGAAAGACCTTCACGGCAATAATAATAATAATATTACTATTTTTAAGGAATATCATACAACCAAGTTATTTATTATTATTATTAATTTATACAGTTCTGTTGTGCAGCATCATGTCTGATAAAATAAAAATAAAAATGCTATGTTTTGCAATTGATTTTCATTTGATTACGTTTTAAAGGATTAATTAAATAGTTTGTATTAATTCATTTCACTAGACACCATGTTTTATAATAAATTTGTACTGAATCATAAAACATGGAATCCATAAGAAATCAAATGGAAGAGACAGAATTTAGGGAAAAATAAAATGCATTTCATTGGACCCTAAATTAAAACGTAGCTCCTCTGTGGAATTTAATTGTGAACAAAGTTATGTTTACCTTCATTCTCAAGGTCTAACAAACATGTAGAAAGAATTTCCTTCACCATTAATAGTAAATGAATATCATGATAAATATCAATATTGTATGATAGCCTATTTTTTATAAATTTATCTGGAATTTTTTCCTGGATTGATAAAAAATTTTTAATGCTTGTGAGAAATCATTAATGTTTATTAATGGTTTATATATATATATTGGAGTATATCAAAAGTAGCCCTTGAGACTATTTTATCCCTTCAGGGAGCCCTCACTCACAAAAAGGTTGGAGACTCCTGCACTACATGATGTAGCACTACATGACCAGGGGTTTTCAAACTGGGGTCCCTTGGGGGTCCGTGACGCAAAGCCAGGGGGTCTGCAAAATAATTTGCGTTTTTTTATCTTCTGAAATGTGTTATAATTTATATTCCAACGTGACTTATTTAATGCATTGTCAAATAAGCAAAGGGTAAACACTTAAAAGCGGGCACTTCATATAGCTAAATATATTTCTCATGTCTGTTTGACAAGTAGAAAGTATCGCTGAGTTTTTCTTGATTTTAGTAAGAGGTTCACAGAGACCAAGACGGCAAGCGCATCTAGTTTGTTTTCTTTATTTTACAAAAGCACAATGTTTCACTGTCATTTTGAAGGTACACTAATAAAAATAGACCGTTTTGAATGCTGTCTTGCTCTTATCTGACGGATATCACATTTTTCCGCTGATATAAGGAATCCAAAGTGTTTGCGCTGGCGCCTCCTGCGCGCACACAACATATCAGTTCTAGCATTGCAACTTGACATCACAGCCTCATCATCGGCAAACTAAATTAGACAACTAAACATACAAAAGGTATTTGGTGACTCAATTTAACTTGTCTATTGTACAATATTTAGGTTTTGCCGGTCAGCATGAGCATCGACATTCCGTGGTGTTTTTCCAAACACTGTTTTTTGCATTAAAAAAAAACAAGCATTTTTTTTTTTTATAAAACACTTAATATCTGAGAGAGTGCAGAGCCATGATCACTATATGGGAGATCACGCCCACTGCAAGAGAGATTTGTGCTGGCGCCCTCTCGTATTACAATAATGCACTCTCGACATTTTGCCAGTAAAATAACGCCAAAAACTTCCTCAAATTAACTATAAATGTGAGCATAAAGTTGTAAAAGCTGCAATCCATTTCTTATTGGTTAAAATGAAAGGAGACTATCTCTTGTTTTTCAGGGGCTTGAGCACCCATGGGATAGGCGCCAATGGACATAGCATTTAAAATAAATGTTGTTTGTAATGAACGGCACTAATTATTATTTTTTTATACATATATGCATTTATTTTTGTTCTGTTATGAATTCCACTAAATTTAAACATTTGGAGTGAGGCGAAGTAAAATTCATGTTAGTGTTTGTTTTTTCCTAACATTCGTTTTTACTTAGACCTATTCAGTATTTAAATTATTTCTGAAAGTAACAGTAAAATGTGACTTACACACCGATGCAACTTATGTTTTTAGATTTTTCCCCTCTGGTGCAACTTTCCGGAAAATATTGTAAATTTAATTTACAATATTATGCTGTTGTATTAAAAAGTACATATACAATGGGGACCATTTGCACCAATAAAACAATCATATTATGTTCATTCCTTCTACCCACATTAAACTTTAGCCTTAAACACTGTTATAAATATGAGGGAGTCCTTGGAAAATTTCTCCCTTGTAAGGTGTCCCTGGCTCCAAAAAGTTTGAAAACCCCTGGGTTAGACTACTGCACATTTACAGTTCATACTTTCACTGCGTGATCTAGACTATTAAAATGCATTTAGAATTCCCCCAAAATTCAATATAAGTGGCCAAATACAGTTAGGTCCATATATATTTGGACACAGGCACAATTTTTGTTATTTTAGCCATTGACCAAAACATATTCAAATTAAAGTTATATAATGCATATGAGCTTTAAAGGGGTCATATGATGCGATTTCAATTTTTCCTTTCTCTTTGGAGTGTTACAAGCACTTGGTGCATAAAGAAGATCTGTAAAGTTGCAAAGACTAAAGTCTCAAATCCAAAGAGATATTCTTTTATTGGATGAGGACTGTTTCCAGAACCAGTAGCCTAATGAGTGGCACAAAGGCTGTTTCTATAAAGTTGGGCAGTTCCAACTTTGCAAGGACAGTCTGGCGCTTCTGACTCACAGCCTGTAAGTACATTTTTTGTATTCAAATAATTTGCCAATGATGATTCAAACGCGAGTTTTGAGCAGTGTAGAGTAGGCTTGTTGTTTGTTGTTTCTCCGATCACAAATGCAGACATGGTTTTATGGTCGAACCAGTTCACCAAATCGAACTGAATCTCCAGTATGCACTAATCCACAAATTACTCAAGTTATTCGGTTTATAAACGTGCCTGACACTCCCTCTGACGTGAAATAAACCGATATCCCGAGTTATTCAGTTACTCCTAAAAGTACATTGACTGAACTGCTAAAAGAGAAACGATGATGGGATGTGCACGAGCAGAGCAGCTGGACTGAGTCTCGTCCTGCTGGGAGACGGCATCACAGTATGTTAAGGGGAGTAAAATTTCCGTCACACGCTTGAGGCATTCGGCCAATCACAATGCACTGGATAGCTGGCCAATCAGAGCACACCTCTCTTTTTTTAGAACGATGAGCTTTGTAAAAATCGACACATTTCAGAAAGGTGGGGCATAGAGGAGAAACAATAATGCACATTATATGGAAAATAATGTGTTTTTTTATCTTAAACCGCATAAACACATTGCATTACACCAAATACACAACATAATGTTATTTTTAGTAATGTCATATGACCCCTTTAAAGTGCACACTCTGAGCTTTAATTTGAGGGTATACTCATCAAAATTAGAGGAAAGGTTAAGGAATTACAGCCCTTTAATATGTACCTCCCCCCTTTTATGCCCAAAAGTAATTGGACAATTGACTCAAAAACTGTTTCATAGACCGATGTGGAGTATTCCTTCGTTATTTCTACATCAGTTGAGCAGGTAAAAGTTCTGGAGTTGATTGTAAGCTGTTGCTGTGAACCCACATCATGCGGTCAAAGGAGCTCTCCATGCAAGTGAAACAGACAATTGTTAGACTTCAAAAACAAAACAATCCCATTAGAGAGATAGCAGGAGCATTAAGAGTAGCAAAATCAACAGTTTGGTACATTCTGAAAAAAAAAGAACAGAATGGTGGACAACAGTGGTGGATGATTGGAGGATCCTATCCATGGTAAAGAAAAATCCTTTCACAACATCCAGTGAAGTTAAGAACACTCTCCAGAAGGTAGGCCTGTCACTGTCAAAGTCTACAATCAAGAGATTTTGTCACAAGAGCAAAATCAGAGGGTTCACCACAAGGTGCAAACTATTCATAAGCCTCAAGAATAGAAAGGCCAGATTAGACTTTGTCAAAAAACATCTAAAAATCCAGACCACTTCTGGAAAAGCATTCTTTGGACGGAGGAAACTAAGATCAACCTGTACCAGAATGACGGGAAGAAAAAAGTAGGGAGAAGGGATCCAAAAAATCATGATCCAAAATATACAACATCATCTGTGAAACATGGAGGAGCAGTGTAATGGCATGAGCATGCATGGCTTCCAGTGGCACTGGGTTACTGGTGTTTTGTGATGACGTGACAAAGGACAGAAGCAGCCGGATTAATTCTGAAGTGTACAGGGATATACTGTCTGCTGAGATTCAGCCAAAAAGTGATTGGATGGCGCTTCATAGTACAAGTGGACAATGACCCAAAACATACAGCAAAAACAACCCAGGAATTTTTTAAGGTAAAAAAAAGTGGAATATTCTGCAATAGCAAGTCAATCGCCTGATCTCATTATGAAAATTGTGTCAGTGTCCAAATATATATGGACCTAACTGAATGCCCCTATAGGACTTTTATATGCCTTTTATATTTATATCATATACTTAATATCACACGAAGAGTACAGTTTTTCTCCAAATATCAGCACGATGGCAAATGTGATATTGATTTTATAAAACAGTCCAATAAACAAGAAGTTAATATTAATCGACTTACATTTTAGACACAAAAGTTTCTGTTTTTGCTCCATTTTGTCAACGAAAATTGTTTCAAACAAGGCCACAGCAGAACTGTTTTACGTCTCTAGCTGTTTTAATTACCCTTCAAATTGCGCAAACTGAAATTGCGAATTGAAAACATACATATTGGAAACCAGAGGTGTAAAGAGTACCTAAAAACCATACTTGCGTAAAAGTACAGATACCTTACAGTGAAAATTACTCCACTACACGTTACAAGTCACCAATTCCAAAACAACTTGAGTAAAAGTCTTAGAGTATCTGATTTTAACAGTACTTAAGTATTTTACTTATACTAAATATAGGCTCAAAGATGCACTAGTCAAAGAGACATGCCAGTCAAATACTGTAACATTCTGAAGAAGCTGCGGAAAACAGGCAGAGGCAAGGATCTATGTGCTGGCATTTCATGGAAAAACTAGAACAAACAAAAAGGCAAAAACCAAAGGGAACAACGAACAGAATGACTGGCAAACAAAAAACCATTACATTCAACAACTCACAAGGAACTAAAGAAAAACTAGGGCTATATATATATACACACAGGGGGCTAACAAGCTTAAAGCCCCATTCACACCAAGAACGATACCTATAAAGATAAACTATCTTTCAAAAAGTTCTCTTCAGTATTATGGATAAATAAAATAATGTTAAGTAAAATTAAAAAGCCGAAGCCTTCTTGCAATGGAAACACACAAATTTCGCTAAAAACTCCCATATATCGCAAAAAGGTTTTTTACATTCTCATTAGGTGGTTTTTCAGGCAATTTGAAAAAGGAATATATCGCAAAATTGCAATGGAAACGTTTTTTTTTTTCTTCTCACATTTACAGGTCACCTGATGTATGTAAAAATCACATAATTCCTTAATGTACTATAGCTTTCAAGAAACACCTCATACATTGCTGCTCCGCGTTCCAAACCTGTAAGACCTTCGTTCATCTTTGGAACACAAATGAAGATATTTTTGATGAATTCTGAGGGCTCTCTGACACTCCCATAGACAGCAAGGATGCTAACACGATCAAGGCTCAGAAACGTAGCAAGGAAATTGTTAAAATAATCCATGTGACATCAGTGCTTTGATCTGAACGTAAACAACGTATCTGTGTACATATTGTTACGACCCTGGTCTAGGGTCGGAAAATAACATAAATAAAGAAGTCTGAAACCGCTGTTACCTTTGTGTTGGTGAATTTATTTTTCCTTTTGAAGTCTCATTTGTAGCATAACCATAACCAGGCTATCCCTTCGGGATTGATCAGGGCCAAAACAACAAACAAAACATATCACTACCTGTACCCAAGACTCTAATTAGTCTAAGTGAAAAGAAAAGAAAACAAATGACAGCATTCTTCCCTAACTCCCTAGCTAACACAAAAACAGGAGAAAACGATATTTACAATAAAGAAAACCGGCACCCAATCCCTACAGCCTTCATGGTGGAGAGACACGCTATTCACAATATTTGCAAAATACAGAGGAATAGCGGCATACTCGCCAACTTAACTTAACAGGAATAACAAGGAAAGAAAATTAACAAAATAGCTTTAGACAACAAAACAGTAGGTAACATAAAATTATAAAGGACTAAGTAATCACGAGAATGCACAACAAGATTCTCAACACCAAGAAAGAAAAGCCACACGCTAGGCTATAACGAGACGTGATGCACAACACTGCCAACAGCTCTGCTCTCTCTCTCTGGCTTCCACCTCCTCCGGTCCCACTATTTCAAAAGATGCTGGATCTCCCGGGACGAATCAGCAGATGCGTCTTTTATGTCCAATTAGGGCGGAGTCACCTAAGAGAGAGAGAGCGAGAGAGAGAGACTACGTCCCCGGACGTAACAATATGTTGTTTATGTATGTGATACTCTCCAAAATGGCACTATAGGGTGGAGACGGATTGTTGAATGAAGTCGTTTTTTTTTTTTCTTCGAAGGGTGTGTAATTAATGACAGAATTTTCATTTTTGGGTGAACTATCCCTTTAATGCTTGGATGGATAACCCCTTATTTACACTGCACACCTATGCAGCACATTATGACTCCAACACGGCCACTCTAGTCATACCAGCTGCATGCACGAATCGGTTGAATGAATGACTCAATGACTCACTCGTGCAGTGATTTGCCGCTACCTACTGGCGACTTTAGATATATATTTAATAGATTTACAAAATTATTTCAAATATCAATATTCAATGCTTTTTTTTTAACATCAAAACATTTATGCATTTGTAACTGCAGGTGTCCTGCGTTAAACTGTCTCTGTAAATGCATCTAAATGCCACTTCAGATGCAGATTCTCTGCCACCTCTGCCATTTGATTGGTAACAGCCCTATAGTGTCATACTATTTGAATTTATTGATTACATTTAAGAATGTGACACAAAGCATGTGATGCATGCATTTAATTAGGTTAGAAAAGGTAAAGGTAAAAGGTAAAAACTATTTAAACTTAATGGAAAAGTTCATTTCTGTTACTCCTGCAAACTAACCACTGCACAGAATAAGACGAATTTCAAAAGCTTTGGAAGTCAGCCGTCTATGGTAGTCCTAAACCTGCCAAAGTACTAGCACAATAACATACTCTATACTCTAGCCTAATTATCGCTATAGACAAAATTCCAGAAAATATCGAGAGATAATTTTTTTGTCATTATCGCATACATCTACTTCCTGATAAACTGGCAAAAATTGTCAATAGGAAAAATGGAAATTGCTGCAATAGGAGAAGCCACTGTGGGTCTTTTTCCATATATAATAATGACTTGCACCTCAGAGAGCAGATGAAATGCAATAAATGCGATCATGTTGTCGTGTGTTCGAATGCCTCATGTTTGGTAGCACAATCATGTGACAGTTCTGAGACATGATTATACCAAATCATTCTGATGATGCACATTTGTTCAGGCGTTTCACATATCTCTCACAGAATAAAGTCATACGCTTTTGAAATGACATAAGAGTGGGCTTTCGGTGATTTATCCCTTTTAAGAATTTGATCGAACCCATCACCCTGTATATTAAATGACAATGTGTAAGTCTTCCCATTTGGGCTGTAGACATGAATGATATCTAAAATCTTGTGGCTTGAGAAGAGTGGTATTAATTTTCCCAACAGTTGGCCTTGGAATTTTTTTTCACCCCACAGATAAAACAGACAACTAAAATCTCATTGAACTTTCATTGAATTAATGATATCTCCGATTAGAGACTTGGGGAAGCAACCATGTAGAAATGACCCATAACATCTGGCAACCAAATAGAAACATGAACGGATCATTCCAAGTGCCTTAGTATCCATGTAGCAAGTCCTTGAAACCAGGTTTGCATGGACACCACACACATTATCTTCATGTTTTTTTTTCTACTGCAAATAGTACAGATTTAGAAAGTTGCTTTCTATGTTTCATTTGTAAGAAAGCAAAGGGATCCAGAGCTCCCCGTGTATGTTTCCATTAGACTTTGAAAAGGTCAAGGAAAGATCCATTTAAAGAAGTAATGAAATGTGTGTTTGGGGTTTGATAGGTTTGTGTCTCTTCCAACTGCACAGTCACATAGTCGATAGTTTCATCTAATATAAACCCTGTTCTCTGTAAAGTTTTGCAAGAGCCTCTGTTCATAAAACTTAATATCTGCTGGAAAAAAATACTGAAGCAGTAATGTACAATATAAAGGAAGGAATTGACATAATAGTTCAAATAATCTTTTATTATTTGCTCATCTTTGTGTTGATCCAAACATTTTTGCCTTGGGAAAATGTATTTTTCAAAGCTTCATTCTTTTTTTTTCTTTTTTTTATACAATTAAAGTTCATTTTGACTATGGAGAAATACAATTGTCATCATTTTCTCACCTTCATGTCATTCCTGTCAAATCTGTATGACTTACTTCCTTCTGTGGAAAATAAATTATATATTGGAAAATGTTTCAAATGTCAATGGGGAAATGTCTTAGTGTTTTGTTTTGTCCATACAATGGAAGTTAGAGGCCACCAAAACATTATTCAAAATATATTTTGTGTTCCACAAAAGAAAGTCATACAGGTTTGAAACAACACAATGGGGAGTACATGATAGGGCTGGGCGATATAGCTAAAAAATGTATCGACGATATAATGTTTCATATCGTTCAGTATCGATAATTATTGACATTTTTATAACCTTTTTTAAAACAAAAAGCAATTGAATTTTTTTATTTTTTATTTAACCACTGTATTTATAATTAACACAATTTATTGAGACAAACAAATATTTTTTGTTTTAACAATCAAACACAATAAAAATTAAACCAATATCTAATTTCTAATGTTTTATATGCAGATTAAATAGGTCTTAAGGAAACTTTGGTCTTGTCTCCTGAGGCCACAGGAGAGCGCAATGAGCAAAATAATGCAGCGCATTTAAATTGTCAACGCAAGAAAGTAACTCTATAAAAACATGCATTACGTCTAAATTAACTCATAAAAATAAAATATAATTTTGTAAATTGCATAAACAATTATGAACAAAACAGCATCATGTATTTATGCACTGCTTAATTCAAAGAGCCGAAGCGCCATTCACACAGACTACATTTAAAAACATATGAGACGCAGTGAAAAGGAATAAACCTCCACAAATTCGTGACGTGTTTTCTAAAAGTTTAAACCGTTTTGAATGAATGAATGAATGAATGATGTATTTATATAGCGCTGTATTGTGTATTGCACACCCAAAGCGCTTTTACAATCATGTGGGGGGGGGGGGGGGCTTCACTACACTTGGTTTCGGTTTGAACCCATTCAAGATCTTCTCCGCATTGAGCTTCTATATTTCTCTAATATTTAGAATGAATAACGCAGCAGCGGCGTGTCTCGTGGGCTAGACTAACAAAACATTAAAATGCAACAATGTCACTTACATCATCACCACATCTCGCGCGCTACTGATGACGCTCCCTGACACACTCCTAACATTCAAATGCAAATGTTTATTTTAAATTCGACTAACAAGTCATTCTTTATTCACAATCTACTCATCACAGGCAGGCACAGCACTCATTTCAGCATGTGTTTGTGTGTGCTGTCTGCGTCACTCATAGTATGTGCCTATATCGTGAGCTATGTCGAACAATTTTTCTATCGATATCGAAGAAGGTGTACCGTCGATAAATATCGATACCGTTTTATCGCCCAGGCCTAGTACATGATGACATAGTTTTCAATTTTTGTATTTAACTATACCTTTAAATTTTAAATCCTGTAATCCTATAAATGATTTCGTACCCCTATTGAGCACTGCTTTAACTCTGTTTTGGAAAGTCAGTTAGAAATTAGGCATCTCCCATTTACCTCGAACAGAACTCAGAATTGACGTGTACCTTGTCCTCATTACCCATATCACAGAAATAACACATTGCTCTCCAGCACAGAGCTCAGCGTCAGTGGTGCCCTCACTTGACCCCATCTCCTGTCACAGCCCGCTTAAACACACTAACCTTCAGCGCTAATCACAGCACATCACAGCGCAATTAGCCACAGATGAGTGTTGTCAGACGCTCCTTCATCACCCCTCTGTATTTAAAGCCCAGCAGGTAATATTGAGCAGTGAGATCAGTGAATGGCAGATAAGACTGATGGATATAGACAGAGTTGGACAGTGACTGGTTTCATGTGAGATCACTTGTTATCCTCAGGGTTGCGTTTGCATACGTATGAATGGAAGTCAGTGGAACGAAAAGTGCAGTGTGACCGCCCCTTTAATCTGTTTATGTGGCAAGTAAAATTTTATGTACTGTAATGTAAAAGCCAACCGTTAGCAATCGTTATTTGTTTTCCGTGACTTTCTGATAAGTCAGATTCACACTTCGGGCATACCCCCTACCTACCCCCACCTCCCCCTGATGTCATCGTCCATCGCAATGTTTCACTGTAGACATCGTCCGATGCCAATTTTGTTGACATCGCCAAACCCTATGAACTGGCATCATGTTGTACTACACATGTTAAAGGGATCATCGGATGCAAAATTCACTTTTACATGGTGTCTGAACATAAATGTGTGTTGGCTGTGTGTGTACACATCCACCCTATAATGATAAAAATCCACCCAGTGCTTTTTGTTTTTTAAATCCCCATAAATAATAACCCCTTTCTCAGATCAACCCATTCGCAGATTCTTGGCTGTGTGACATCACACAGACCCAGGCCCACGATTATGAGTAGAGATGCACCGATTGCAATTTTCTTGGCCGATTCCGATTTTTTTTTAAGTGTGACCTGCCGATTCCGATTTTCTTTCTAAGAACTATAAATTGACAGCATTGTAGCGAATCAGCTCATGGGGAAATATGAATAATTAACCATAACTAGTTATAATTAACTATTCATATTTTAGATCCGCTGTAGATATTTAGCTGACCTCTCAGG
>NW_015506928.1:88374-104244 GCF_001515645.1 Sinocyclocheilus grahami
TTAAAGGGGTCATATGATGCGATTTCAAGTTTTCCTTTCTCTTTGGTGTGTTACAAGCTGATTGTGCATAGATAAGATCCCTGAAGTTGCAAAGACTAAAGTCTCAAAACCAAAGAGATATTCTTTATCAAAGTTAAGACTCTGCCACACCCCCCTAAAACGGCTCGTTCTAACACGCCCCCACATATCTACTTCACTATGTGGCAATATTAGTATAATGCCGCCCAAATGTGCACGCAAAGAAAGAAGGCGTGGTTTCAGTAACCGCAGTTAGTGTTGAAGCAGCCATGTCAGGGAGACGCTGTGTGTTACTAGGCGAAAGCAAAATCACTTTATTTGGCCTTCCGAAAGTAGATGCATTTAGGAATCTTTAAGATGACTTACAACAGAACAGCAATGCATTTTATGGACGACCGTTTCGTGAACCTAGGAGAGGAGGTAATTCTGACTTTGCTATGACAATCTGGTGCTGCTGAATCAGCTACACTGTAAATTATTTGACCGTAAATTACTGGCTACTAGTTGCATTACTTTCACAGTAAATTACGGTATGTATATTTACAGCAAATTACTGTGAACGAGCTACATTACTTTCACAGTAACTTACTGTGTAAGATTCCATGGTATTACTGTGATTTAGCAGTATTCTCCCGCAGAATTACTGTATTTAGCTGTGAAGTTACAGTTGATGTATATCAGATTACTGTGATTTAGCAGTATGCTCCTGTAGAACTACTGTATTTATCTGTGAAGTTAATGTCATCAGATTACTGCAATTTAACAGTATTCTGCTGTAATGCAAATTACTTGCCAGTAATGTGCTATTAATGTACACTTAAAGCCTAATTGTAAAATACTGTAAATTTGACATTTTCATGTGTTAACCCATTAACCCAACCTTTAACATGTTAAATTCAAATAAACACAAAAACACAATAAATTTTTGTGAACATTTATTCTTACACATTTAATTTGCTTCTCTCCATTGAACGAAGAGACACTATAAGAACATATTTAATGACTAACTTACTGCATAACTGCATGCGACTTAACACCGAGCCAGTGTTTGGTTGGTCTGTTCTGGCGAAACATTGCTTACATTCTAGACTGTCATCCATTCAAAATCATTGAGTTTTCTGATTAGTGTGCAGACTTGTTGGCTGATGGGACCTCTCTGCCTCTTTGACTTTGTGCCTGTCTCTGGATTTATTCCCAAGGAGCACCTATAAACAAAAAGGCAGAGGAAAGCTGTTAGTTTCATTCAAGTGGGATGAAAAAGGTGTAATTAACCAGTCACCACCTTTAGTAGATCACAGCTGTTGCACTACAGAGCAAAACTTAAGTTAGCTCAGTTTGAACAAGGTGACATTACTGTGGTTCTATGGTTAAATGTTAAAAGGGTGACAAAATGATTACAGATATAAAAAAATGCATTTCTTACAGTTAAAATTCTAAATAAACATGTCAACTTTGTTTTTATTACTAGTAGAAATATAATTTTTGATATCAATAATTACTTTGTTACTAGTAAAAATGTGAATTCCTGATATCAAGAATTAAATTGTTAATAGCTGAAATGTTAATTCTTGATATCTTTAAATGTATTTCAACATGTTACATTTGTTATTTCTGATATCTGAAGATGTATTTCTAATGAGGAAATTAATTTTTGATATCTAAAATGGCTTACTAGTATCAATCACATTCATGATATCATAAATTAACATTGTCACTAGTGCCAATCAAATTATTGATATCAAAAATGAAAATTTTTACTAGTAACAATTCAATGGTTGATATCAAGAATAGCCATTTGCACTAGTAACCACGTGATTACTGATATCAAAAATAAAGGTTTTTACCAGTAAGAATTGTATTTCTGATATGCAAAATTAGAATTTCAACTAGTAAAATCAATTCTTGATATCAACAATTGAATTTGAATGGCAGCCTATGGTGACATTTAACTAGTGAAAATACAATTACAAATATCAAGAATGATAGTTTTTACTAGTTGAAATTTAATTTCTGATATCAAGAATTTGCATTTTAACTAGTGAAAATCAAATGGTTGATATCAAGAATTCATATCCTGTGAAGGAATAAAAGTCAAAACGGCTTGCCATAGTGGTTCAGTTAAACTGCAACCATTTAGATAACAGCAACTGAAAAACATTTCCATCACAAACACAGTCAAGAGAAATCCTGTAACAAAGAAGAGGTATGTGATTTACCCAGGCTGAGCATTTGCACACAATTTATATAATTTACATATACTGTTTGCAGAGGATGGAGTCCACCCTTTTAAAAACAGCTTCCTCTCTGCTCCAGCACAGACACAATAGTTGAGTCTACAACGCATCACTTGTCTGAGTGGGAGATGGGGGTCTTCACTGTTTGGCTGCTGAAGTCCTGTGCGGCTTGTAAAAACACAACACATCCAAACATTCCTTGTTTAACCCACCAAATAAAACAAAAAAGCCCTCAAATACAATATTAATGTAGACATTACCTTTGGATAAATTCCAGAGTGCAAGAAGCATCGTCAGAATATTTCAGATTTAAATTATAGTAGCTGGCAAAAATGGCAGCCAGACCAGTTGTAAAGTCAGGGTGAGGCCCCATGACCACTTGACCCTCCAAAGACAGCATCCATGTCCTCGGCTTCATTGTGTCACCTGAAACAAAACCATATATAGTCATCATGCACTAGTGTTCAGAAAAGGAATCAATCATTTTTATTTTTTTTAAAGAAATTAGAGTGAAAAGAGTAGTATGGCAGCATATTCTATCTACTGGGTCTTACATGAATAATTAAAGAAAAAAATAATTGCAATAATTCTAATTGTTAGAAAGAAAACAGATCCTACATGAAACTGCTCACAACAAATCTGTGGACAGCTTGACATTTGAAAATACATAAAAAAATGAGGAAGACATCAACATTACCTTGGACAATCAAGCGAGGGGTGCTTGGTAGCGTCATAGTCCCTTCAACGTCTGTGGCACAAGGCTGCAAAAATAATAAATCAATCGAATAAGAGTAGAATAAGATTCAACTGTTAAAGGGATAGTTCACCCAAAAATGAAAATTAGCACATGATTTACTCACCCTTAAGGCATCCTAGGCGTATCTGGCATTCCTCTTTCAGACAAACACAATAGCAGTTATATTTAAAAATGTTTAAATTGTCCTGGCTCTTCCAAGCTATATAATGGCAGTGAAAGGTGCCCCTGTTTTTGAAGCCTAAAAAACTGCATCCATCCATTCATCATAAAACTACGGCTCCGGGGTGTTAATAAAGGCCTTCTGAAGTGAAACGATGCGTTAGTGTAAGAAAATTATAGATTTTTTTATTTATTTATAACCTGTAATCTCCAGCTTCCGGTCGCTCAAACAGGCGCGTTTACGACAAGGCGTTCAAGCGTATGACGTAGATGTAGTGGAAGGCGCAACATAAGTGACGAACGCAGAAGCCCAGAGGAGAAAGCAAAACAAAACACCTGTCACGAACTAGTACTACAAAAACTAAGATTCTGAGTGAAAATGTCGGAGGATTTCGATATAAGGCAAGAAGAGAATGAGTTTTTTGCCCAGCCATATTTGTTTGAACCGGAGTAAACCGAACAGGAACTCCACGAGATGGAGGCTGCAGCGGCGGCAAAAACTACAGATGTAGTTCACGTGGTTTCCCTGTGCTGTAAACAAAACTTGGTTCTCACGAGACTACACTCTTCTCCCTGGAGCTTACGTTGTGTTTTCTGCTACACCTACGTCATACACTTGAACGCCTTGTCGTGAACGCACCACCTTGAGCGACCGGAAGCTGGAGATTACAGTTTATACATTTTTTAAATCGATATTTTTCTTACACTAACGCATTGTTTCGCTTCAGAAGGCCTTTATTAACACCCCAGAGCCGTGTGGAGTAGATTTATGATGGATGGATGGATGGATGCAGTTTTTTAGGCTTCTAAAACAGGGGCACCTTTCACCGCCATTATACAGCTTGTAAGAGCCAGGACAAATTGAAATATAACTCTGATTGTGTTCGTCTGAAAGAGGAATGTCAGATACGCCAAGGATGCCCTGAGGGTGAGTAAATCATGGGCTAATTTTCATTTTTGGGTGAACTATCCCTTTAAAAATCTGCTCCTATGGTAGCACAGAGTCAAAATTTTTGCAAATGCTTGATGAGGGAGCTTAAGGTGTCACATGTAACTGTACAAAACTGAGCCAAACATTTTAAGGGAGTTTCAAATTGCATGCAAGGTTGCACAGATGATCCAAGCCCTTTATGCTTTCTATACATATGAGTTTTTAATACATTTGCTGTGCGATACATACGAGAGCATTCAGGCATGCACCACAATGGTACTTATAATTGGGAGCGTTGCTATGCAGTTTTGAGTGCTGAACACACTCAATAACAGTCTCAGACACATGCTCACACGAACTGAATTTACAGTTGAACATCGTGTTCTATTCTGTTGAGAAAACAAATTACGGAGCTAACAGGGATTTAAAACCAACAATCCTGTGATTTTGAATAATTATAGCTGGAAGACTGCCCTAATAACACCAAGTTAACATATTAGGATCACACGCAAAAAAAAATTACTGAACCACATAAAACGTAACAGAAAAACTCAGGTTGTCAACCTTAAAATGCACGATGTGTGTAGCTAGAAAGCTGCTTCACCAACCTGTAACTATTCATGGGTTTCAGTTACGTGACTTTTTTGTTGCGGCCACCATCTTTAGGACCTTGCGTAGCCTCTCCTTGGTGATCAGAAACCAAAATAACACGGAAAACAATGGTATTAAAAACAATAGACACTTTAGAATTAGATCCTTATTTACTGTCAAGCGAAGTCTAGGGAAAAACTTACCAATTTGACGTTTGCTGGCTATTTACATCTACCTCATACACAATCCCTCTCCGTACACTCGGGCCGTTTTCAGTTAAACTTTCACCTGTTAAGAGACTTGTCCATCGGCCAGGATCCATCTGCAGCACCCAGCCTGGATGCTTGCGTACTCACTTTAAGATTCTGGGCCGAATCAACCGGACCAGATGCGACAGCCATAACTTGCCGACACTGCGGCACCTAAGCCGGACTCGGCCTGTTGCGCAGAACGCCAGACTTAGCACAGCTGCTTTTCTATATCTACTGTACTGTTCATTAATATTTCATTTAAAATTAATAACGTTACCTAAACAAAACGTTTACTTTCATTTTAATTATATAGATCAGTGCTTCCCAAACTGTGGGCCACGGCCCCCCGGTGGGCCGTAGCGGTATTGCAGGGGGGCAGTGGCTAGGCTAAATCAAAATATTAAAATAATTAAAATATTCTAATTGTTCTAAAATGTGATTAGAACCTCTTTTTACACAAATTAAAAACACATAAAAACATTTTTTTCCCATTATAGCGAGGTGAGATACATTGCTTATTTTCAAACTTGACGTTGGTTGCTTAGTAGGAATTCAGTCACAATTAACCGTCAATTCAAAAATGCGACGGTGGCTGCTCGGTAAAAGAGGAGCAGAGATTTAAAGACCGTTTTAGACGATGCTGTCAGAATGGTGAATTACATTAAATGTCGTCCACTGCAAGCATGTTTGTTTTCCCTTTTGTGTGAAAAGATGGGCAGTGAACACCGCCAGCTTTTACTACATACCGAGGTCCGCTGGCTCTCACGCGGCAGAGTGCTCACCCGGCTCTTCCAGTTACGTGACGAGGTCAGAACATTTTTCATTGATTCCAAATTTGAACTTGCAGACCGCCTCTGTGATTTCGACTGGCTTTGTAAATTGGCCTACTTGGCAGACATTTTCAGCCACTTGAATGGACTCAATCTAGCCCTACAGGGGACAGCAGTAACAATGTTTCACGTGCATAACAAAATAGAGGCAACCATAAAGAAAATTGATCTGTGGGGAAAAAAATTGCCAGAGCCAACTTTGAGTCCTTCGAAAACGTGTCCGACATTTTGTCCAAGGAGGAAAGGCCACTACCCGTCACTGCAGCAGTTGCTATGACAGAGCACATGCAGGCTTTAAAGTCTCAGATGCAGGACTACTTCCCTGACATCAGCAAACAGCAGAGCTGGATACAGTATCCCTTTGCCAACCACAGTGAGGATGTAATTGCGGGACTCACCTACAAGGAACAGGACAGCCTTGTCGATCTATCCTGTGACAGCTCCTTGAAACGGATTTTTTCTGAAAAAACTTTGACTCAGTTCTGGTTACATGTGTCAAACGAATACCCTGAACTCGCCAACAAGGCAATAATGTTTTTGATGCCGTTTGCCACAACGTATATGTGTGAAGTGGGATTTTCGGTGCTTGTGGCCTTAAAGACAAAGTACAGGAATGTGTTGAGTGTGGAATCTGATCTCCGTCTTAAATTGACGTCGATTCAACCAGACATCAAATCCTTAACAGCTGAAAAGCAACATCACCCATCTCATTAGGTACTGTCTGAAAGACTGCTGATCAGACTGTGGGACTGTTCTTTACTAAAACTGACTTAAGTTTACATCATTCCTCAGTTTAAATGTAGTTGTTTTTAGTTTTTTTTTTTTAAATACATAGTTATGTATTTCATTGCAATAGAAGCTACTGTACATAGTTCACAATTCTGTTACACACTTTGATGCAATATAATTGTAAATAGTATGCAGAAAGTATGTAGTGTTATGGATTTTAATATATTTTTAAAGAATGTTTACATCACACTTTCACCAGAGTATAAAAAATATTAAAATTTATTGTAGTTCTCACATTAATTTCTTACAAACTGGTTAATAAATAAAATTTATTTACAAAACCATGCAATTACAGCAAAAAAGTAGCAGTTATACAATAAGTGTAGGCAAGGCAAGGCAAGTTTATTTGTATAGCACATTTCATACACAATGGTAATTCAAAGTGCTTTACATAAAATAAAATAAAAACAATAATCACAACAATAAAACAAGGAATTTAAAAACTTTGAAAATTATAAAAAGGAAGATTTGATATTGGTCTATAGTTGCTCAATATGGTGTTATCAAGATTTCTCTTTTTCAGAAGGGGTTTAGATAAAATATTTAACACATTTTGCTAAATTACCCATGCATTTACTTGAATGAATGAGGCATTTATATGTACTTGGACTGTAACATTTAATAAAGGTTAAAACATTAAAAATGTAAAAGGTGTTTTGAGAAACACATTGGTAAATGGCAAAGTTTTTGAATTAAACATTTTGTACTTGGTAAAATTATTACCTAACTGTTACTATGAATAATTTTTAAAGGTAATCAGTGAATACTGTTCTTGGTTGTTGCTCATTGTGGGTCATTGTGCAGCATGTCTTTCCACGTCTTAGTCCAGAGAGTACTTTGCTTGGGAGCTTTCATTTCTGCACCTGTAAAGAGTAAATAATGCACAAGTATCTATTACTAAAGGTCTATCTGAATGCACCAAACTGAAAGTAAATGTGTGTATATATATATATATTGTATCAAAGCACATGTTGTTTGAAAGACTATTTACTTATTATTTTCCCATTTAATTCTAGCACATTAAGTGGCTGTGTCCAGTATGATAGAAACTTAAAGTGTGTATAATCCTAATTAAAGAGAGTTTACCCAAAAATTTATATATTCCTTCATGTCGTCTACACGTGACAAAGCTGTTGGTTTTGATTACCAGCATTCTTCAAAATATCATCTTTTGAGTTCTGCAGAAAAACAAAAGTCAGGGGTTTGAAAAAAAAAGAGGGGGAATTGATGTAATAATGTAAATTATGACAGAATTCTGGGTTAACCATACTTAAGTAAATTAGTAGAAACACTTTTCACTAGTTATCACTGTGCAGAAAAATAACAGTGAATGCCACAATAAAATGCTTGAAAAATACACATTCAATAGATCCATAGCTTCATGTTGGTCAGTTTGTCTCCTCAGTTAAGATTCCCCCAATTATTGCAGAAAACATTATATTATATAGTATAATCATGGTCAGTGCAGACATGTACTTGAACTTACTTTCTCATGGACTCTAACTGCTCCTTGCTAGTCCAGTCAGAGAAGTATAATAAAGATGAAGTCTACTGTCTGACTCCAAGCACTGCTCGCTGTTCACAGGTGTCTGAGGAACTTCTGCCATTTCTTCTGCGATGACATTTCTCTCGGTTACTACAAAACATTGTTAAAAGACATTTGTGGCTCATTTAAGAGAAATATTCAGTTATTCCTGTATGTTTGTACATGCTAAGTGAAGCAGCAACTAAAGTAGCAACAAAACTGTGATTCTGTGTTTTGTTGTAGTCGGTTACATGTGTTTTGGCAGTGGTGAGCACCTGTACATATAAGTCTGCTTACATTTAGCAACTGTAAAAGCAGGACACAGCTACTGCATATGATCTCAGACATATTGATATATATATATTTGATTGCAGCAGTACATTGCCATCGCAATAATCACTGCAACTAGCTTATTTAGTTAAATCAGATTATTTTAAAATAACGTTCTTCTACAGAATTATAATAGTAATAGTACAAACAGGTCCTCTTCACTCTAACATCCTTGAAGTAATTACTTTCAGTTACATTCATAAAAATAAGAATGTGGAAACTAAAACTACAAACCTTTCTCCTTGTATGCGCTGGACCGTCATCATCCTCCTCTTCTTCATCTGTTTGTTTGCGGATGGGAGTGTTGTTCGTCAACGTTTAGTGCAGCGTAAACATTCTAGACTCACATAACTGTACTTAGATCAAAGATCAAAAACATCTCATTGATTTATTAGCTTTAGGTGGAGCATAACGAAAGTTTTCTGGCAAATCAGCAGTCACGCACGCGAATTGAACCTTTTGCAAGTTTCATTATGAACTTGCTAACTAAAATGTAAACACGCATCTATGCTTACGAGAAATATTTAATCAAAAGAATCCCATACATCCAATAATCCAGTAAATAATCCATTGTGATTTGCTTTTATCACAGCCCAGAGCACAGCACAGCAGACTGACGGAATTGCAATTCGGTCCTACAAATGAAGACCGCACCACTGTGTGACGTCACATGAAACCTATGAATAGTCACAACTGCTGCAAGGTGGCTCACGAATACAAACACCATAAAAAGATAACGATTAAAAGCCAATAATTATAAATGTATAATCTACAACTACACTGTAAAAAATCAGAAGTTGAGCAAACTTAAAATTTTAAGGCAACCAGCTTCAGCAGATTTTTGAGTTTACTCAACTTAAAGGTCAATTAGTTGTACAAACTTTTGTGCATGTTTAATCAACATAATATATTAAGTTAAGCAAACTTAGTTAAACTTTTAATTTTGTGTTTAGTTGACTAGAAATATGGAGTTTTTATAATTTAGAAATTTAAGTTTACAAAACTTGATAGTTGAAGTCACTGTAAAAAAAAATCAGAAGTTACAAACTTAAAAGTTTAAGGCAACCAGCTTCAGCAGATTTTTGAGTTCTCAACTTTTGATTTTTTTTAAGTGCAGCTTCAACTTATTTGTCAGCTTTGAGTTGCAAAAGTAAAAATTTCTATATAATTGATTAAATGGGGAAAGCTTCAAGTAAAAACTAATACAAAATTAAAGTCCAAAATAATGTGCAACAATAACAACAGGTCCAGTCAAAAATGTATTGGCCAAAGTCTTTCATATCTGTCCTTCATATCTATCACCAGCAATATAAAATTCATTGCAATGGCGGTTAAAAGTGCATGCGTAGCAACAAAGAGAACAATTTCCTTTCAAGTATTAGATAATCCACCGATTCTAACTCCGATTCTGTTGCCTCATCAAGATAAGGCATAGAACTACTTTCCCCTTCAAGAGGGTACCGGTCAGTTTCATGAGGATGGCTGTCTCCAGGAAATAACTGGGCAGTTTGTGGCTCACGGTCTTTTGGTTCTGCATTTTGAATAACGATATTTGCTCTAAAGTCTGTAATGGAAAAGCTGCAATGTTTCCGACTTCTGTGACCACTGAATGATGAAATCAGATTTGTTTTAAAATCACACTGGCTAAAAGGGCACCTTACATCAACAATATGGTTTAGTAATTAAAATCATTTAATTATTGTCCGTGCAGAGGCTATTCTGTTTTATTGATCTATGGCGCATTCATTTTGATTCTTTACACGTGTAATGATGTCCAGTGACTTGTTTGCATTATTTATGCATTATTTTATTTATTTGTAAGACTTTTTTTATGACTAAATTTGGTAATGGGAGCGTAAAAATATTTTTAAAACGTACACCGTTCAAACTAGGCTGCTTATGTTGAAGTGTTTGGGATGTGGCTTTTAATGATGAGACCTTTTTTGTAATCAGGCTCTCAAAAAGTATATAACAATTTGGATATAGATTTATCGGCCAACATATCGGTTATCGGCTTTCAAAAATAAAGAATAATCGGTTATCGGTATCGGCCAAAATTTTCATATCGGTGCATCCCTCGCAAATAAAGTAAATTATATATCCTTAACCCTAATCTAAATCCTTTTACTTAATATACATAAAACAGTAACGTTACTTACCCAAGTCACGACACTGTCGGGGAAAAAACTGGCATCATATGACTTAAGGCAGCTCGAAGACGAAGCAGAAGTTGAACGGACAAACTTGGAGCCACCTAACGTTAAGCAGTTGTACACATAAAGCACATATTGTGAACAAATACCATTCAAATATTATTGTAAATTATCACAGCCTGCATAGAACAGTACCTGCCAGAGCGATTGCACTGTCGGAAAACAACTGGCGCCGTCTGACCTGAGGCAACTCGAGGACGAAGCAGGAAAATTTAACTAACTTGATGCCACCTAACGATACTTTGTAAAGAAGTGCATATTGTGAACAAATTTCATTCAAATCATATCTTAAATTGATAACGTTACACAAAAAACCACCACTTACCGGAGTGATAATGATGGACTAACGTTGAACGGGCACCATCTGAGGCAACTCTAAAACGAAAGGAAATACGGTTTACAAAAGCACATATTTTGAACAAACATAATTCAAGTCTTATGGTAAATATTGTATATAGAACAGCACCTACCGGAGTGATTACACGGTCGGTCAGAAAAAAAATAGCCGCCGTCTGACCTGAGGCAACTCATAAGACCAGGCGGGGAAATGACTAACTTGCCGCCACCTATGCTGTACAGAAGCGCATATTGTGAACAAATTTCACTTAAATCATATCGTGAATTGATACACATAGAACGACACTCACGGAGCGATCACAATGACGGAATAAAAGGTCGCCGCTTGAGGCAACTCGAAATTGAAGTGGGAGAAATGAAAATGGCGTTGTATATAAAAAAGTGATCGAACTGCGCATGCTCATCAGCCTTTGTGGGCAATACTTATAACAAACTTAAAGTTGTTAGTTGTTCCAACTTTATTAATTTGGTCAAACAAATTGGTCTAAATTTCTATTTTACTTACTTTTATGTGTTATCTCAACTTTTTAAATGTTAAATAGTTGAATAAACTTTAAAAACTGAGTTTGTAATACAAAATGTAAGTTGGATTTTTTACAGTGTACAAATAACTGCAAGTCCTTTGGACTGTCTAGTTATAACCAACGTTAACGTACTTGCAAAACACAGATGAGTGCAGTTTGGTCTAACAACGGGGAAACTGACGCGCAGTACATTTGGCAGAGGAATTTTCTATTCCAGAAACAAAGACGATCAAAAGGAGTAACGTTTTTCCCCCCAAACAATAGCTTAATTCGAATACTGACACACGCACTTCATTTTTCACTTGAGGCGGCTGGCAACGGCTGCCTGCACCTCCGTATCTCACACACAGCATCAGAAAAAATTGAGAAGAAGCCCAGCTAACGTTACTAATTAGAGATTAATTTACTCTATCTTTGCCCTAATCTACGACAGTATAATTTATCTGGTTGATAATATAAAATAAATTACCTAGGTGAAGGCCACAGCTAACCTTACAACTTTATTCTCCAGTGGTCACCGCAGAAAAAAATGCTGAGGAGAGAATAGCAGGGAAAGAGAACGCTGTTAGCTCTAAGAAAAGCTCATGTTAAAGTTAACAGATAATTACCTTTTTTTTTTTCCTTTCCAAATAATGCTTCATGTCTCAAATATCAACTTAATACGGTACAATTAACTCTACAACCAACCAACCAATGTCTGTTCATTTCTTGTTTAAAAAATTGGCGCGCTCAAACCTATGCAAGAATGTTAACCAAAACCTACAACTACTGTAACGCTATTTGGTAAATGCTTACTTTTAAATTACATGCACGATCAGATATATATATGAAAAACAGTCATTAAACTGACAGAATTTGACATTTTAACACTTACTGCTGAATCCGTCGATGAGACCTGAGAACTCGGATGAACAATCGCGCGCAAATTCACAGTAGTTTCCTGTAACTGCCCCGCCTGCAGTATTTTCACAGTGAAATTCTGAATACGTTATTATACTGTGAAATATCACAGTTAAAGCCTGTGAAGTGATAATGTAATTTACTGTGAAATATTACAGTAACATCTTGTGAAATCCTGGAAATAATTTACAGTGTACTGTTTTGTTATTAGTTTAAGTATTTGCTATTGACTGTTCAAATGCGGAGTTTTGCGCATCGTATGTGTGTGTGTGCGTGTGCGTGTGTGTGTGTGTGAGAGAGAGAGTGATCGAGATCAAAGTGGAGTCAGCTGTCTTAACCGTGGCTTGTATACTGCACACATACCAGCTTCATCACTGTCTGTCACTCGACTCTGTTCCCCTTTCGGGCTCTGTCTTTACATTTATTTTGAAAGATGAAGCTCACGATTATGGTAAGGGGCGATACATTTCAGACACGTGCTTGCGGTGTTCGGTCAATCACAATGCACTGGGTCAGCTGGCCAATCAGAGCAGACTGCGCTTGTCGGAAGGAGGGACTTTGTAGAAAACGAAGCGTTTGAGAGAGGCGGGGCATAGAGGACCTACAATAATGTACAGTATTTGAAAAATAATGTGTTTTTTGAACATTAAAGCATGTCAACATATACTGTTACACCAAATACACAAAATAATGATCTTTAAAAAAAGCATCATATGACCCCTTTAACTTAAAATGAGTTGTTGTATGTAACAAAACAGATGTCATTTCCCACTATGTTTATAAATGGTAATTTTTCCCCTAACCTTATTAAATGTGTCATCTTTCACATCAAATTCTTACTTTGTTTCAATTAGTTCAGTTAGAATAATAAAAAAACTGTAGAGTTGTTACCATTCAAATGAAATTAGTATTAACAAACTCTTATCTTTCCACTGCTGAGGAAACAGAAGCTGCAGCTGAAGTGGCTTTAGATGCATTTACACAGACAGTTTGATGAAGCTGAGGTGCTATAAATGCATTTACACTGCAAAATTTCAAATGCATAAATAATTTTATAAGATTAATGTTAAAAAAAATTTTTTAAACATACAAATACATGTTGAAAAAATGCAATGATACTTTTAAATATGACTAAACCACCAGTTGGTGAAGGCAAATGTCTGTTTTAATGAGTAAGTCATTTATTCATTCATTCATTCATTCATTCATTCATTCAACCGATTCATTCAAACGGTTGATTCATTCAGAAACGAGGCTATTTTCGTAAGCGAAATTGAGCAAAAACAATCAATATTTTGTCTAAAATCTAAGTCACTTAATTTTAACTTCTATTTTATTGAAATACTATTGTATAAAATCAGTGTCACATTGCAATCGTGTTGATATTGATGTTCGGGGAAACATCATGGCCGTATAATGTTGCTTACCTAAATCATATTTTGTAAATATATTTTTTTTGCAGTATGCATCTATACATTTCTGTGAGTTACTTTGTGTGTGCTGTCTCTCTCACACACACTCACTCAAGCTGTGCAAGCCTCATCTGGCACAACATAAATACATTATCAGTCGCCGTTTACACTGAATGCAATTAAAATTAGAATCATTCTCATGCGAAACAACATGTTTACAGGCGACTGTGAGTGTGCGCATGGCTGTGACGTCATTGGATCGACAATAAAAGGATCGGCTCGGAATCAGCAAGACGTGAGACTGACCGGCCGGTCACTGATCCAGGCCGGTTGTGAAAAATCGTCCGATTCCGATCACTGGCCGGTCAATCGGTGCATCTCTAATTATGAGGCCCACTATTATGATTGACACTAGCGTTTTATCACAGACCCGTCAACAGTCCGCCATTGTTTCGGATGTAATAATGAACATAGAAGTTGTCATTTACTCCCAACATCTGAGTCGCTGAAGACGCAGTGGATTATGTTTGTTTTTGAAGGGAATGCTCCCCCGATCTACCTAAATGCGTCTATGTTCGCGCAAATCATCCGTGATCCAGCTTCACCTTCAGAAGAAGTGAGTATAAGGTTTTTTATGAATCTTTGCAAATCGCCTTTCCATGACGATTGCGGCTAAAGTTTACAGTCTCTGAGAATGGCTCGTCACCCCACAGAAGAGAGGGGTGGGGTGAGAAGAGCTCATTAGTATTTAAAGGGACATGCACCGAAACGGGTTTCTGTGAACAGAGCTGTTATTGACAAGGTAAAAAGGGTGTTGTTTTACGCTACCAATGAGAAATTTTAACCAAAGTATGTTATAGACTTTTCATTAAGACCCTAAAAAATCATATCAACTTGGCATGCGATGACCCCTTTAATTCAGGGAGTCAGGCAAGTCGTGAATACTTAACTACCCTATATACACTAACTGTCAAGGGTTCACCGAGTTAATGCTTAGTTAATGTTGTAATTTTATGGTTAAAATACTTTCTCCTAACCTATTATGCAGAGACAACTATTGTATAAGTATTCTATTGGCAGACCTTCAGTACATTGTTTTAACAGTATGATGCAGTATTTCTACTAAAATTTCTTCTGTTAAAACCTGACAATTTTATACTAACAAAACACAAGTTTGCTTAAAAAATGCAACATGCCTTAACACTAAAACATGGATGGAGTTTAGCTGCTTTGTAGGTAATGAATGTTAGTTTTTTCTTTCATCTTATTGGGAGAGCACAAGGCCAACCCCCGCATCAATTCTGCATCCATCCATTCGGTTTGTACTGCTATCAGATTACTTCTTGCTCTCTTCCCAGGACCTGCGGTTTTATCAGAGACCGTTAGTGTTACGCAGCCCCTCTGACAGTGCAGTCCCTGCCCTCTCAAGTTAAACACACAGCCACAATAAACACAGATGGCTAGAACCCCGCTGAACCTGTCCCAGGAGGCTAAACTACAAGTCAGCTCTGTTTGAGATGCTCTTTCAACACAGGGATTTACAGCATGTTCCAAGATTCAGCATGTGGAAGCAACCATTTAAAATCCAATCCACTTTCAAAAAACCTCTCTCAAGTACATGCATATATGCTCACAGTACTCACCCCTTCTGAGATTTTTTTCGTATTATTCTAATTTATATACAAATGTTATTGCATTACTTGATAAAGTAGGAGACTTTAAATGCCTTACACTATCATTGAAAAGTATAGTTGAATTTTATTTAATGTTTTGGCTGCATATATTTGGGCAAAAATGCAATAAAAAAATTGTACTATTGTGAAATAATATTATTACAAAATAACTTTTTTCTGCAGTGGCAGAGTTGAATTTTCAGCAGCCATTACTCCAGGCTTCAGTGTTACACAATCCCTCAGAAATCATCCTAATATGCTAATTAGGTGACCAAGAAGCATTTCTTTTATTAATCTGTCCTTGCAGAATACATTTTTTTTTTTAATGCTGGCCTTAACTTTGAACAATAGTGTATGTTCAAGGTGAGTCCTTTGA